>NC_056448.1:43446113-43553613 GCF_018296145.1 Oncorhynchus tshawytscha | reverse complement strand
CTACTATCTACCTCTATTCCTCTATCCCTTACCTCTAATTACCTCTATCTTTCTATCTACCTCTATCCATATAGCTACCTGTCTACCTCTATCTACCTCTATCCCTTACCTCTATCTACCTCTATCCCTTACCTCTATCTACCTCTACCCTTACCTCTATCTACCTCTATCTACCTCTATCCCTTACCTCTATCTACCTCTATCCCTCTATCACTCTATACCTTACCTCTCTTTACCTCTATCCCTCTATCTACCTATATCCCTCTATCTGCCTCTATCACTTTATCGACCTCTATCTACCTCTCTCTACATCTCTCCATCTACCTCTATCTACCTCTATCCCTCTATCTACCTCTCTACCTCTATCCCTCTAGCTACCTCTCTCTACCTCTATCTACCTCTATCCCTCTATCTACCTCTCTACCTCTATCCCTCTCTCTACCTCTCTCTACCTCTCTCTACCTCTATCACTCTATCTAGCTCTCTCTACCTCTCTCTACCTCTATCCCTATATACCTCTATCCCTCTATTTACCTATATCTACCTCTATCCCTTTATCCATCTATCTACCTTTCTACCGCTATCCCTTTATACTATCCCTCTCAGCACTGCCTGGACTGCGCAAAAATGCAAATGCTTTCCGTTTGAGTTATATTAGGTTTTATTTTCATCGTCTATCTATCTACCTCTCTACCGCTATCCCTCTATATACCTCTATCTACCGCTATCCCTCTATCTACCTCTCTCTACCTATATCCCTCTATCTACCTCTCTCTACCTCTATCCCTCTATCTACCTCTCTCTACCTCTATCCCTCTATCTACCTCTCTCTACCTCTATCCCTCTCTCTACCTCTATCTACCGCTATCCCTCTATCTACCTCTCTCTACCTCTATCCCTCTATCTACCTCTCTTTACCTCTATCCCTCTATCTACCTCTATCCACCTCTATCTACCTCTATCCCTTTATCCCTCTATCTACCTCTATCTACCTCTCTCTACCTCTATCCCTCTATCTACCTCTCTTTACCTCTATCCCTCTATCCCTCTATCTACCTCTATCCACCTCTATCTACCTCTATCCCTCTATCTACCTCTATCTACCTCTATCCCTCTATCTACCTCTATCCCTCTATCTACCTCTATCCCTCTATCTACCTCTATCCCTCTATCTACCTCTCTCTACCTCTATCTACCTCTATCCCTCTATCTACCCCTATCTACCTCTATCCCTCTATCTACCTCTATCCCTCTATCTAGCTCTATCCCTCTATCTACCTCTATCCCTCTATCTACCTCTATCTACCTCTATCCCTCTATCTACCTCTATCCCGCTATCTACCTCTATCTACCTCTATCCCTATATCTACCTCTATCCCGCTATCTACCTCTATCTACCTCTATCCCTCTATCTACCTCTCTCTACCTCTATCTATCTCTATATCTACCTCTCTCTACCTCTATCTACCGCTATCCCTCTATCTACCTCTCTCTACCTCTATCCCTCTATCTACCTCTCTTTACCTCTATCCCTCTATCTACCTCTATCCACCTCTATCTACCTCTATCCCTTTATCCCTCTATCTACCTCTATCTACCTCTCTCTACCTCTATCCCTCTATCTACCTCTCTTTACCTCTATCCCTCTATCCCTCTATCTACCTCTATCCACCTCTATCTACCTCTATCCCTCTATCTACCTCTATCTACCTCTATCCCTCTATCTACCTCTATCTACCTCTATCCCTCTATCTACCTCTCTCTACCTCTATCTACCTCTATCCCTCTATCTACCCCTATCTACCTCTATCCCTCTATCTACCTCTATCCCTCTATCTAGCTCTATCTACCTCTATCCCTCTATCTACCTCTATCCCTCTATCTACCTCTATCCCTCTATCTACCTCTATCCCGCTATCTACCTCTATCTACCTCTATCCCTATATCTACCTCTATCCCGCTATCTACCTCTATCTACCTCTATCCCTATATCTACCTCTCTCTACCTATATCTACCTCTCTCTACCTCTATCCCTCTATCTACCTCTATCCACCTCTATCTACCTCTATCCCTCTATCTACCTCTATCCCTCTATCTACCTCTATCCCTCTATCTACCTCTACCTACCTCTATCCCTCTCTCTACCTCTATCTACCTCTATCCCTTTATCTACCTCTATCCCTCTATCTACCTCTATATACCTCTATCTAACTCTATCTACCTCTATCTAACTCTATCTACCTCTATCTAACTCTATCCCTTTATCCACCTCTCTCTACCTCTCTCTACCCACCTCTCTCTACCTCTATCCCTTTATCTACCTCTATCCCTCTATCCCTCTATCTACCTCTACCTACCTCTATTCCTCTATCTACCTCTATCCCTCTATCTACCTCTATCCCTCTATCTACCTCTATCCCTCTATCTACTTCTATCCCTCTATCTACCTCTCTCTACCTCTATCCCTCTATCTACCTCTATCCCTCTATCTACCTCTATCCCTCTATCTACCTCTCTCTACCTCTATCCCTCTATCTAGCTCTATCTACCTCTATCCCTCTATACCTTACCTCTCTTTACCTCTATCCCTCTATCTACCTCTATCCCTCTATCCCTCTATCGACCTCTATACCTCTATCCCTCTATCTACCTCTATCCCTCTATCTACCTCTATCCCTCTATCTACCTCTATCCCTCTATCTACTTCTATCCTCTATCTACCTCTCTCTACCTCTATCCCTCTATCTACCTCTATCCATCTATCTACCTCTATCCCTATATCTACCTCTATCCCTCTATCTACCTCTCTCTACCTCTATCCCTCTATCTACCTCTATCCCTTTATCTACCTCTATCCCTCTATCTACCTCTATATACCTCTATCTAACTCTATCTACCTCTATCTAACTCTATCCCTTTATCCACCTCTCTCTACCTCTCTCTACCTACCTCTCTCTACCTCTATCCCTCTATCTACCTCTAGCCCTCTATCCCTCTATCCCTTTATCTACCTCTATCTACCTCTACCTACCTCTATTCCTCTATCTACCTCTATCTACCTCTATCCCTCTATCTACCTCTATACCTCTATCCCTCTATCTACCTCTATCCCTCTATCTACCTCTATCCCTCTATCTACCTCTATCCCTCTATACCTTACCTCTCTTTACCTCTATCCCTCTCTCTACCTCTCTCTACCTCTATCCCTCTATCTACCTCTCTTTACCTCTCTCTACCTATATCTACCTGTCTCTACCTCTATCCCTCTATCTACCTCTATCCCTCTATCTACCTCTCTCTACCTATATCTACCTCTCTCTACCTCTATCCCTCTATCTACCTCTATCCACCTCTATCTACCTCTATCCCGCTATCTACCTCTATCTACCTCTATCCCTCTATCTAGCTCTATCTACCTCTATCCCTCTATCTACCTCTATCCCTCTATCTACCTCTATCTACCTCTATCCCTATATCTACCTCTATCCCGCTATCTACCTCTATCTACCTCTATCCCTATATCTACCTCTCTCTACCTATATCTACCTCTCTCTACCTCTATCCCTCTATCTACCTCTATCCACCTCTATCTACCTCTATCCCTCTATCTACCTCTATCCCTCTATCTACCTCTACCTACCTCTATCCCTCTCTCTACCTCTATCTACCTCTATCCCTTTATCTACCTCTATCCCTTTATCTACCTCTATCCCTCTATCTACCTCTATATACCTCTATCTAACTCTATCTACCTCTATCTAACTCTATCCCTTTATCCACCTCTCTCTACCTCTCTCTACCCACCTCTATCTACCTCTAGCCCTCTATCCCTCTATCCCTCTATCTACCTCTACCTACCTCTATTCCTCTATCTACCTCTATCTAACTCTATCCCTTTATCTACCTCTATCTACCTCTATCTACCCACCTCTATCTACCTCTATCCCTCTATCTACCTCTACCTACCTCTATTCCTCTATCTACCTCTATCTACCTCTATCTACCTCTATCCCTCTATCTACCTCTATACCTCTATCCCTCTATCTACCTCTATCCCTATATCTACCTCTATCCCTCTATCTACCTCTATACCTCTATACCTTACCTCGCTTTACCTCTATCCCTTTATCTACCTCTATCTACCTCTGTCCCTCTAAACCTATATCTACCTCAATCCCTCTATCTACCTCTATCCCTCTATCTACCTCTATCCCTCTATCTACCTCTATCCCGCTATCTACCTCTATCCCTCTATCTACCTCTATCCCTTACCTCTATTTACCTCTATCTACCTCTATCTATCTCTATCCCTTACCTCTATCTACCTCTATCTACCTCTATCCCTCTATACCTTACCTCTCTTTACCTCTATCTACCTCTCTCTACCTCTATCCCTCTATCTACCTCTATCCCTCTATCCCTCTATCGACCTCTATACCTCTATCCCTCTATCTACCTCTATCCCTCTATCTACCTCTATCCCTCTATCTACCTCTATCCCTCTATCTACCTCTATCCCTCTATCTACTTCTATCCCTCTATCTACCTCTCTCTACCTCTATCCCTCTATCTACCTCTATCCCTCTATCCCTCTATCTACCTCTACCTACCTCTATTCCTCTATCTACCTCTATCCTCTATCCCTCTATCTACCTCTAGCCCTCTATCCCTCTATCCCTTTATCTACCTCTATCCCTCTCTATCTACCTCTATCCCTCTATCCCTCTATCTACCTCTACCTACCTCTATCCCTCTATCTACCTCTACCTACCTCTATTCCTCTATCTACCTCTATACCTCTATCCCTCTATCTACCTCTATCCCTCTATCTACCTCTATCCCTCTATACCTTACCTCTCTTTACCTCTATCCCTCTATCTACCTCTCTCTACCTCTATCCACCTCTATCCCTCTATCTACCTCTATCCCTCTATCCCTCTATCGACCTCTATACCTCTATCCCTCTATCTACCTCTATCCCTCTATCTACCTCTATCCCTCTATCTACCTCTATCCCTCTATCTACCTCTATCCCTCTATCTACCTCTATCCCTCTATCTACCTCTATCTACCTCTCTCTACCTCTCTCTACCTCTATCCCTCTATCTACCTCTATCTACCTCTATCCCTCTATCCCTTACCTCTCTCTTTCTATCTACCTCTATCCCTCTATCTACCTCTATCCCTCTATCTACCTCTATCCCTCTATCTACCTCTATCCCTCTATCTACCTCTATCCCTCTATCTACCTCTATCTACCTCTCTCTACCTCTCTCTACCTCTATCCCTCTATCCCTTACCTCTCTCTTTCTACCTACCTCTATCCCTCCATCCCTCTATCCCTTACCTCTCTCTTTCTATCTACCACTACCCCTCTTTCCCTCCTCTCCTCCTACCACTCCAACATGCTGCTACCTATTCTGTGATTTACACATCCACTCGAGCAAGCCCAGAATTCACTTGATTATAAGCCTTCCAGGTGACGACAGCTGCTTCGGGGTAAAATGTAAGCCATGTTGGCCCTCTAACCCTCTGTTCACCCTGCGAGGGACTGGAGCCCTAATGGCGGCTTAATGCCCTGGTTACGCCCCGGTTACGGGGGCCCTGCTTCATGGCAGGACAAGAACCTTTCAGGCCCTTTCAATGTCAATCCACACTGGAGCTGAACTATATATTCTGGATCTGAACTATATATCCTGGATCTGAACTATATATCCTGGATCTGAACTATACATCCTGGAGCTGAGCTATATATCCTGGATCTGAACTATATATCCTGGATCTGAACTATACATTCAGGAGCCTGGAGCTGAACTATATATCCTGGATCTGAACTATATATCCTGGATCTGAACTATATATCCTGGATCTGAACTATATATCCTGGATCTGAACTATATATCCTGGATCTGAACTATATATCCTGGAGCTGAACTATATATCCTGGATCTGAACTATACATCCTGGAGCTGAGCTATATATCCTGGATCTGAACTATATATCCTGGATCTGAACTATACATTCAGGAGCCTGGAGCTGAACTATATATCCTGGATCTGAACTATATATCCTGGATCTGAACTATATATCCTGGATCTGAACTATATATCCTGGAGCTGAACTATATATCCTGGAGCTGAACTATATATCCTGGATCTGAACTATATATCCTGGATCTGAACTATACATTCAGGAGCCTGGAGCTGAACTATATATCCTGGATCTGAACTATATATCCTGGATCTGAACTATATATCCTGGAGCTGAACTATATATCCTGGATCTGAACTATATATCCTGGATCTGAACTATATATCCTGGATCTGAACTATACATTCAGGAGCCTGGAGCTGAACTATATATCCTGGATCTGAACTATATATCCTGGATCTGAACTATATATCCTGGAGCTGAACTATATATCCTGGAGCTGAACTATATATCCTGGAGCTGAACTATATATCCTGGATCTGAACTATATATCCTGGATCTGAACTATACATTCAGGAGCCTGGAGCTGAACTATATATCCTGGATCTGAACTATATATCCTGGATCTGAACTATATATCCTGGAGCTGAACTATATATCCTGGATCTGAACTATATATCCTGGATCTGAACTATATATCCTGGATCTGAACTATACATTCAGGAGCCTGGAGCTGAACTATATATCCTGGATCTGAACTATATATCCTGGATCTGAACTATATATCCTGGAGCTGAACTATATATCCTGGAGCTGAACTATATATCCTGGAGCTGAACTATATATCCTGGATCTGAACTATATATGAAGGCATTGGCCCATGGCTTGTCTAGGATTAAACTCACGTGTACTAACCATACACCGTGGTTTTTAGGAGGTTTTGAGGATCTGGAGGGACATGTTAATGTGAAGTCCTTAAGAAATGTATTATCCTCCATAACCATACCATTGTTTGATAGTAATAGTACATATGTAAAAATACATCTCCTAATTTATCTATGCCAACTGTTTTTGCTGCAGTTTGTCACACGGGCTACAGTCTATACAGTGATGAACTTGGAGGAAGCCCTTAGATCTCCCATGGAGTCTATACAGGGCCTATAAGTTAATGGTAAAAAAAATGTAGGTGAGCCTCCCGAGTGGCGCAGCGATCCAAGGCATTGCATCGCAGTGCTTGAGAGGACCCTACAGACCCGGGTCTGATCCCAGACTGTGTCACAATCGGCCGTGATCGGGAGTAGGGTGGCGCGGAATTAGCCCAGCGACGTCTGGGTTAGCGGTGGGTTTGGCCGGTGGGGCTTTACTTGGCCCATCGCGCTCTAGTGACTCCTTGTGGCGGGCCGGGGGCCTGCAGGCTGACTTCAGTCGTCAGTTGAACGGTGTTTCCTCTCTCTCACTAATTGGTGCAGCTGGATTCAGAGGCGCGGTGTGGCGGGTCATGTTTTGGAGGACACATGACTCGACCTTTGCCTGTCCCAAGCCCGTTTGGGACTTGAAGCAATGAGACAAGATCGAAATTGGGGAGAAAAAGGGGGTAAAATACATAGGAAAAAAAAAAATATATATATATATATATATTATACATTAGTGAATTAATGCAAGTAGCCTAAACGCCAACGAACACTTGCAATGCTAATTTAGCACAATTGGTGCTTACTGTATATACTACACTGTGTAAACGTGCTGCATTTACATCATAGTGTATACTCACGTTGTCCACAGTAGGAGCCTGAGAAGCCCTTCTGACACTGACAGTGGTCCTCGGCACAGAGGCCACCGTTCATACACCTGATGTTACACTGCTGGGCTAGAGGAGCAACAGGACAGGACCACGGCATATTGGTCAACATCCCATTTACAACATTCGTGTGAAGTGAGCGAGCAGAGGAGGGTTGTGCGAAATAAACAGGATGTTTAAAATACGGGTTTATTTGCTCTCTTTTTGTTTGGGTGAAATTCAAATGTCCAAAATACTAGTAAAACCATTGTCAGACAGTATATTATAGGTGAAATAAACTAAACATATACAAAACACTCTCGTAAAGCATTTGTGGTTTTATATTGGAGAGGAAGCATAAAGAAGGCGACATGTAGCATGGGGGAACACTTACTGGACTTTGTCCCACAGTTTGGTGCAATTTGGCCACTGGGACATGTGCACATGTTGGGCCGTGAGCAAAATCCATCTCCACAGTTGTTCCGGCAAATGGCTGTGGGGATGAGGACACACAAGAGTGTAGAGTAAATGAACATTGTCCGTCAGACCCTATTTGAGAACTACTACAGTACATGGGACAGACTAAGAGCTTGTCCTTCGTTAAATACAGTGCAAACCAAGTTTTCAAAAAATATCACGTAGACCTTGCAAGCAGTGCAGTACAATGAGAAAACAGGAATGTGGAAGTTACAACCCATACAAAACCAATGTATTAGTTACGCAAAATCCTGTCAGGGGCTCGTTAACATATTTCCTAGCATTACAGTTATTATAACAATTATTGGAATTGTGCCAGGTTAGGTTTAGGTGGTCTCTAGTAATATTGCTGTGCCAGGTTAGGTTTAGGTGGTCTCTAGTAACATTGCTGTGCCAGGTTAGGTTTAGGTGGTCTCTAGTAACATTGCTGTGCCAGGTTAGGTTTAGGTGGTCTCTAGTAATATTGCTGTGCCAGGTTAAGTTTAGGTGGTCTCTAGTAACATTGCTGTGCCAGGTTAGGTTTAGGTGGTCTCTAGTAACATTGCTGTGCCAGTTTAGGTTTAGGTAGTCTATAGTAACATTGTTGTGCTAGTTTAGGTTTAGGTAGTCTATAGTAACATTGCTGTGCCAGTTTAGGTTTAGGTGGTCTCTAGTAACATTGCTGTGCCAGGTTAGGTTTAGGTAGTCTATAGTAACATTGCTGTGCCAGTTTAGGTTTAGGTGGTCTCTAGTAACATTGCTGTGCCAGGTTAGGTTTAGGTAGTCTATAGTAACATTGCTGTGCCAGTTTAGGTTTAGGTGGTAACTCAAACTGTAATATACAATAGTAATTGTAAAGAATCCTCTGAGGGTCACAAGAAAGTAACTTGTGTGTCTGATTTTGAGAATCCTGTTTTACCCTGATAGCATTGAATAATAACACCTAGACTGACCAGGTGAATCCAGGTGAAAGCTATGATCCCTTATTGATGTCACTTACTAAATCCACTTCAATCCGTGTAGATGAAGGGGAGGAGACAGGTTAAATAAGGATTGTTCCATTTTTTTTTATACAATTGAGAGACGGAGTGTGAATGTGTGCCATTCAGAGGGTGAATGGGCAAGACAAAAGATTTAAGTGCCTTTGAACGGGGTATGGTAGTAGGTGCCAGGTGCAATAGTTTGTGTCAAGAACTGCAACACTGCTGGGTTTTTCAAGCTCAACAGTTTCCCAAGTGTATCTAAACTCAGCAAAAAAAGAAACGTCCTCTCACTGTCAACTGCGTTTATTTTCAGCAAACATAACATGTGTAAATATTTGTATGAACATAACAATATTCAACAACTGAGCCATAAACTGAACAAGTTCCACAGACATGTGACTAACAGAAATGGAATAATGTGTCCCTGAACAAAGGGGGGGTCAAAAGTAACAGTCAGTATCTGATGTGGCCACCAGCTGCATTAAGTACTGCAGTGTATCTCCTCCTCATGGACTGCACCAGATTTGCCAGTTTTTGCTGTGAGATGTTACCCCACTCTTCCACCAAGGCACCTGCAAGTTCCCGGACATTTCTGGGGGGAATGGCCCTAGCCCTCACCCTCCGATCCAACAGGTCCCAGACGTGCTCAATGGGATTGAGATCCGGGCTCTTCGCTGGCCATGACAGAACACTGACATTCCTGTCTTGCAGGAATTCACGCACAGAACGAGCAGTATGGCTGGTGGCATTGTCATGCTGGAGGGTCATGTCAGGGTGAGCCTGCAGGAAGGTTACCACATGAGGGAGGAGGATGTCTTCCCTGTAACGCACTGCATTGAGAATGCCTGCAATGTCAACAGGCTCAGTCCGATGATGCTGTGACACACCGCCCCAAACCATGATGGACCCTCCACCTCCAAATCGATCTCGCTCCAGAGTACAGGTCTCGGTGTAACTCTCATTCCTTCGACGATAAACGCAAATCCGACCATCACCCCTGGTGAGACAAAACCACGACTCATCAGTGAAGTGCACTTTATGGCAGTCCTGTCTGGTCCAGCGACGGTGGGTTTGTGCCCATAGGCGACGTTGTTGTCGGTGATGTCTGGTGAGGACCTGCCTTACAACAGGCCTACAAGCCCTCAGTCCAGCCTCTCTCAGCCTATTGCGGACAGTCTGAGCACTGATGGAGGGATTGTGCGTTCCTAGTGTAACTCGGGCAGTTGTTGTTGCCATCCTGTACCTGTCCCGCAGGTGTGATGTTCGGATGTACCGATCCTGTGCAGGTGTTGTTACACGTGGTCTGCCACTGCGAGGATGATCAGCTGTTTGTCCTGTCTCCCTGTAGAGCTGTCTTAGGCCTCTCACAGTACAGACATTGCAATTTATTGCCCTGGCCACATCTGCAGTCCTCATGCCTCCTTGCAGCATGCCTAAGGCACATTCACACAGATGAGCAGGGACCCTGGGCATCTTTCTTTTGGTGTTTTAAAGAGTCAGTAGAAAGGCCTCTTTAGTGTCCTAAGTTTTCAACTGTGACCTTAGTTGCCTACCGTCTGTAAGCTGTTAGTGTCTTTACAACCGTTCCACAGGTGCATGTTCATTAATTGTTTATGGTTCATTGAACAAGCATGGGAAACAGTGTTTAAACCCTTTACAATGAAGATCTGTGAAGTTATTTGGATTTTTACGAATTATCTTTGAAATACTATTTTTTTGATGAGTTTAGAATGGTCCACCACCCAAAGGACATCCAGCCAACTTGACACAACTGTAGGATTCACTGGAGTCAACATGGGCCAGCATTACTGTGGAACGCATTTGACACCTTGTAGAGTCCATACCCCAATGAATTTAGGCTGTTCTGATGGCAAAGGGGGGTGCAACTCAATATTAGGAAGGTTTTCCTAATGTTCGTATACTCAGTGTATTTGGCAGAGGAGACACACAACTAGCATGCAGCATAATTGAAGCTGACATCTAACATTGATATGTCAATAATGGGAGAGCCTGAACTCTGATACTTCCCTCTGGCCCCTCTCCAGAGTCAACAGCCCTTCAGGAGTCAGGAGGTCCACCCTACTGACTCCAACATGACCCCGTGGACACCACAGGAGAACTCTGGGTATGACCCCCTGGACACCACAGGAGAACTCTGGGTATGACCCCCTGGAAACCACAGGAGAACTCTGGGTATGACCCCATGGACACCACAGGAGAACTCTGGGTATGACCCCCTGGAAACCACAGGAGAACTCTGGGTATGACCCCCTGGAAACCACAGGAGAACTCTGGGTATGACCCCCTGGACACCACAGGAGAACTCTGGGTATGACCCCCTGGACACCACAGGACAACTCTGGGTATGACCCCCTGGACACCACAGGAGAACTCTGGGTATGACCCCCTGGAAACCACAGGAGAACTCTGGGTATGACCCCCTGGACACCACAGGATAACTCTGGGTATGACCCCCTGGAAACCACAGGAGAACTCTGGGTATGACCCCCTGGACACCACAGGAGAACTCTGGGTATGACCCCCTGGAAACCACAGGAGAACTCTGGGTATGACCCCCTGGACACCACAGGAGAACTCTGGGTATGACCCCTGGACACCACAGGAGAACTCTGGGTATGACCCCTGGACACCACAGGAGAACTCTGGGTATGACCCCCTGGAAACCACAGGAGAACTCTGGGTATGACCCCCTGGACCACAGGAGAACTCTGGGTATGACCCCCTGGAAACCACAGGAGAACTCTGGGTATGACCCCCTGGAAACCACAGGAGAACTCTGGGTATGACCCCCACAGGAGAACTCTGGATGACCCCTGGACCACAGGAGAACTCTGGGTATGACCCCTGGAAACCACAGGAGAACTCTGGGTATGACCCCCTGGACACCACAGGAGAACTCTGGGTATGACCCCTGGACACCACAGGAGAACTCTGGGTATGACCCCCTGGACACCACAGGAGAACTCTGGGTATGACCCCCTGGAAACCACAGGAGAACTCTGGGTATGACCCCCTGGAAACCACAGGAGAACTCTGGGTATGACCCCTGGAAACCACAGGAGAACTCTGGGTATGACCCCTGGACACCACAGGAGAACTCTGGGTATGACCCCCTGGAAACCACAGGAGAACTCTGGGTATGACCCCTGGAAACCACAGGAGAACTCTGGGTATGACCCCCTGGACACCACAGGAGAACTCTGGGTATGACCCCTGGAAACCACAGGAGAACTCTGGGTATGACCCCTGGAAACCACAGGAGAACTCTGGGTATGACCCCTGGACACCACAGGAGAACTCTGGGTATGACCCCCTGGAAACCACAGGTGAGTTCTGGGTATGACCCCTGGACACCACAGGAGATGACTTCCCCTGGAAACCACAGGAGAGTTCTGGGCCCCCTGGAAACCACAGGAGAGTTCTGGGTATGACCCCTGGAAACCACAGAGTTCTGGGTATGACCCCTGGACACCACAGGAGAACTCTGGGTATGACCCCTGGAAACCACAGGAGAGTTCTGGGCATGACCCCTGGAAGGATGGGCATGACCCCCTGGAAACCACAGGAGAGTTCTGGGTATGACCCCCTGGAAACCACAGGAGAGTTCTGGGCCCCCCTGGACACCACAGGAGAACTCTGAGCCCCTGGAAACCACAGGAAGTCTGGACATGGGAAGGATGGCATATCTAACACCTTGCTCTTGCTGCCCCCAGGAGGAGCCCCAAGAGGAGCTGGAGTCCCAGGGAAGGATGGCCAAGCTGAGCCCCCAGGAGGAGCTGGAGGAAGTCTCAGGGAAGGGGGCCAAGCTGAGCCCCCAGGAGGAGCTGGAGGAAGTCTCAGGGAAGGGGGCCAAGCTGAGCCCCAGGAGGAGCTGGAGGAAGTCTCAGGGAAGGGGGGCCAAGCTGAGCCCCCAGGAGGAGCTGGAGGAAGTCTCAGGGAAGGGATGGCCAAGCTGAGCCCCCAGGAGGAGCTGGAGGAAGTCCCAGGGAAGGGGGCCAAGCTGAGCCCCCAGGAGGAGCTGGAGGAAGTCTCAGGGAAGGAGGCCAAGCTGAGCCCCCAAGAGGAGCTGGAGGAAGTCCCAGGGAAGGATGGCCAAGCTGAGCCCCCAGGAGGAGCTAGAGGAAGTCTCAGGGAAGGATGGCCAAGCTGAGCCCCCAGGAGGAGCTGGAGGAAGTCTCAGGGAAGGGAGGCCAAGCTGAGCCCCCAGGAGGAGCTGGAGGAAGTCCCAGGGAAGGGAGGCCAAGCTGAGCCCCCAGGAGGAGCTGGAGGAAGTCTCAGGGAAGGGGGGCCAAGCTGAGCCCCCAGGAGGAGCTGGAGGAAGTCTCAGGGAAGGGGGGCCAAGCTGAGCCCCCAGGAGGAGCTGGAGGAAGTCTCAGGGAAGGGATATGCTGATAAGGTGCACAAACAATCTATGCTGCTAATTAAATAATGCATTTATTTGTATTGTCAACAAACGTTACTTTGAGGTGAGCAGGTTCGGTGTAGAGGTATCATATTTTCTTTCAACTTCACATTCTGTTATTCTTTCCCCCCGAGCGTTGTGGTTAGATGAGGAGTTTCCTGGTTGTTGTTAGAGCTGTTTCTGCTCTCATTCCATGTTACTTATTAGTACAGTGAAAATAATTTATTATCCAACAATGATTTGGTATCTTTACAGGTGCAACGCATGGCTTTAGGGCATAATGAC
The DNA here is from genome assembly GCF_018296145.1 of Oncorhynchus tshawytscha. Lineage (NCBI taxonomy): Eukaryota > Metazoa > Chordata > Actinopteri > Salmoniformes > Salmonidae > Oncorhynchus > Oncorhynchus tshawytscha. Next base: position 43,539,757 of record NC_056448.1, on the reverse strand, counting down.
ACACCAACAATGCAAGGATTGGTGTTTAAAGAAACATGTAGGCCTAACACCGGCCTAACACCGGCCTAACATCGGCCTAACACCGGCCTAACATCGGCCTAACATCGGCCTAACACCGGCCTAACACCGGCCTAACATCGGCCTAACATCGGCCTAACACCGACCTAACACCGGCCTAACATCGGCCTAACATCGGCCTAACATCGGCCTAACATCGCCATTGCCTAACATCATTGTAAATGATTGTGTAAGACACATGCAATAACCCAGAAGCACTACATCACAGTTATATGAGACATGTAAATTAGCACATCCTATTGGTCAATGGTCAACTGAGCCCTATGCAAAAAAATAAATATATATATATATATTTCCTAGAGACCAACTCAACACAGAGATACTTTATTATCGTCAACATCTGCTGCGCTACTTACGCACGATACACTGGTTGCCCCCGGGCAAGGTTTTCCAGCCTGGACAACAGTAGGAGTGGAAACGTGATCCACACACATTGGGCCTATAGGGAAGGAGTTAGAAACAACAACAATTTTGCTGTAAATAATCATACTTGATTTAAGAACTGCGGAAATGAATAATGGTTAGTTTAGGAATCTATTTCACACGCTTTTTTATTTGAAATGCATGGGGTGATGGTGGTGACAGAGCGACAAAAGTCATCTTCTCTATTTAGAATAAAAATAGATGTCGATGTCAAGTGATACATACATTTTATTAATTGATTTCTTCAATTATTCCCCACTCATATTGCATATTTATCTCAGATGAAAAGACGAATACTTAACATTCAATTCTGCTCATGTTATGTTTGTGTAACAGTGGCATTTTGACAATGTCATGACATTTGAAATGTGTATGTTTTTTTCTGGTGGGTAGGATTTCTACCTTCAGTTCATGACATCAACAAACAATCTATGCTGCTAATTAAATAATGAATTTTTTTGTATTGTCAACAAACGTTACTTTGAGGTGAGCAGGTTCGGTGTAGAGGTATCATATTTTCTTTCAACTTCACATTCTGTTATTCTTACCCTCGTAGGGACTCCTGTTTTCCTCTTCTCCTCACTCGATTTGAGGCAGCCGTCTGATCTCCATCCACCTTGAGAAGCGTTTTCCCCCCGAGCGTCGGAGGGTCTTGTCCTGTTACTTTTACTACGAGAAAACCCGTCAACGCCACCAGTCCAACCAAGCACGGAAAAATCCTCTTGGTCCACATCCTAAACAAACTTTTGTCTAATTTTCCAATGTGTTGTTATTTAATCCGATGGAATGAATCTCAAGAATGGCTACACAGAGCGCATTTTCCACTATCACCTATACCTACAAATACATGAAGTTCAAATAAAACGTAACAGAAAAAAATAAAGTTTAGAACGAAAAATGTCGTGTTGCCTCTTGAGTTTCAAAGACGGTCCTGTAATGTCACCGCGGGAACGACACAGAGGAGGTCTGACTGGGAAGACACAGATTTCAACTGAGGTGTATTGAGATACACGGCTGTCTCCACAGCCAAGAGACAGACCCTCTTGTGATTTCAGCGGTCTGTTGAGAATACACTTCACGTGCCGAACGACATGTTTTTCTTCCGTTGACAGCTACAAGCTGTTGCATTCAACATACACAAGTTGACAGAGCATGTGGAGAAAAGACACCATTACAAATAAAGTTATTGATATGCAGAAATGAGTGTTTTAATATGAAAACAATATCTACAAAAAAGACAAGAGAAAACATTTTCACTGATTTGTTTCTGGGTTGTAATTCGTTGGCTACTGAAGACAATCTGGCTACTAAGGACAATCTCTAATTAACGTTACTATCCAAGTAGCTTGAACATTTGTTTTATTTACAGCATGAATAAATAATGCTTTGACATTACAATTTAGCCCACAGTTTATAAATAATGAGTTGTAAATGTAATTGGTTTAAATGAAGTTACTTATTTACAACGTAAACATACAGTATTCTCAGTTATATGCATTTAAACATAATGTTATTGGACAAATAGATAGTCTTGCGCTACACAGTCTTTTTAATGAGCAGCTCTTCTGTAGTGTCATCTGTAATTTCCTCATCTGTCATGCAGGTTGTTTGGTCCCCCCCGGCATCTGAAATTAAAGTACCGCTATATCTCGGTATTTCCTGTGTGGCAATCCGGAAGACATGTTAATTAATGACTCCGCTATTTGTTTGGACATGTTTAATGTTTTATTTTACATCCTCTCTGGCTATATTTAACACAAATGAGTGATATGGTTGTCAGTATGGCGACTCAGTGTCAGTGTACGGAAGTGACGTTCAGTAATCTGTTTTCAAATACTACACCAGGTAGAAAAAAGGGTATTTTAGAGCCCCCTAGTGGTGGCGGTGCACAGTTACATATAGAAAAGTATATTACTTGAGAAATAAATACTTTGCATATAATCTCGTCCCCAGCCTGCCTACGTGGTTAGGCTACTTTGAATATAATCTCGTCCCCAGCCTGCCTACGTGGTTAGGCTACTTTGAATATAATCTCGTCCCCAGCCTGCCTACGTGGTTAGGCTACTTTGAATATAATCTCGTCCCCAGCCTGCCTACGTGGTTAGGCTACTTTGAATATAATCTCGTCCCCAGCCTGCCTACGTGGTTAGGCTACTTTGAATATAATCTCGTCCCCAACCTGGCGATTTGAATAGAATCTCGTCCCCAACCTGGCGATTTGAATATAATCTCGTCTCTAGCCTGACGATATGAATATAATCTCGTCCCCAGCATGGCTACGTGGGGCCTAGTGTCTTGTTTTTAGTTATTTCCGTTCAATCCGTATCGAATTAAGAGTTCCCAATTAATCAATGACCTTAATTTATCAATCAAGTACAAGAGAAGAGCGAAAACCTACAGACACACGTCCCTCCAGGTATTGCGTTTGACACTCTTGGCATATATCCTCAAAGTGGGTGACAGGTCCCAAACAGCACTTAGCAAAACACCATCATAGTGTAACTTTACATTTTGTAAAGATTTTTTTATTCTGTGGGAGAGAAATACAGTGACAAACACACAGGATATTAAACAGGTGATATAATTTATTCCAATGACAAATGTGTGTTAGAACTACTTATAATATAAGTAGACAATTATATATTGTGTATTAACTACAGGCAATTACTGTCTATGTAAGCAATAATGCAAACGTGTGTATTATCAGGGAAAAGCCACACTTACAAAGGAGTGAAATAGCAAGACACACACACACACACACACACACACACAGGCACACATTGCAATGGAAATACTATGGTTTATTTCAACTGAAAGGAATGTAATAATGTACATAATTTTTTTAATCAATCTGGGTCAGACATCACTTTAAAAACAGGGTGTAATTTTTTAAATGATAACAGACAGATTATGTCCTAGCGTGGTCTCAAAATCAAAGGGAATGGGAATGTAATGTTGTTTGACAAGAGTACATGTTATAACACCACATTTAGGATGACTAGAGATATGTGTTGGAATCAAAACATAAAAAGGCCAGAAGGATGGCTGTATATATTTACAACCATCTGAAAATGAATGGTCGGCAAACGGGTAGTACGCAAAGTCAACTTGTATGCCTTTCCCTTACCATAACCTCACTGAAACAATACCTAACCTTAACCCTCTTCCTAAACCGACACTTAATTCATTTAACCTAAACGTAACCTGAATTCATTTTGGACCCTTATGCCTAAACTAAAAATGTTCCTTCTGTCGGTTAATATGCACTTTCAGGAATGTCAGGATGCAGATATGTAGAGTCGGAGCAATTCACTGTAAGTGAGTCGCCAGTGTGCGGTTATGACATCATCTTCATAACCGCAAAACAAATTGTCATATAAAATATATATATATATAAAATATATATATATAAATATATATAAATATAATATATATAATATAATATAAAGAAAAGACAATTATATATATATATATATAAAAAACACAAAATATATTCACATAAAATCTATGCAATAATCTAATACCTAATCATAAACACAAAAATAAACCACGTTATCCAGGGCATACATACAATATACACGGTCATTATTCAAAACGTCACATAGTAGTAATGCAAAAGCAGCGAGTTCCTGAAAGGTCTAAATGTATAGAAAACAAGATATAGTTTTTCTGAAAGGTCTATGGATTAAAATTATGGGATTATCTGGGTTAGTTTTTGCATTTCCCGCTCAGGTACAACTCGCAAAAAGTGGTTTCTAACCTCAAAAGGGTCTTTTCCGGGTTAAGTAAAGGTTAAATTACATTTGCCATTGATAAGAACTAAATAACGGTGGTCACACTTGATAAAAACCAGTTGCAAGTCTTAAAATCATTAATTAATTTACAATAATTTAATAGCTTTGTAAATCATACTTATGGCTGGAAGTTGTTCATGACCATGTGACTTGACCAGGAAAAACTCAGTCTTAAATTTGGGGATATAATTAAGGCCTCTTGTGGACAAGAGAGGACCATTGTAGGTCATAAATGAGTCAAGCTTTAGGGGTCAACCTGCTGTAACGCGTGCCGACTGAAACCTGGTATGTGGATCAGCATGTGATGCCACATAGGACATAAAATTAAATTACATTTTAAATTCAATTGGATAGAATTTGATGTTTGTCAACCTTTCCATTTCACGTTGGATTGAGGCCTGCGAATTCTCCTAATGTACCATCTAGCAGTACATAGTACACAACGGAGGGTGCAAAAATATGGACTCTTTTTGGACCACTTTTGAGGTATTAACTTTTAGGTAAACTATGTGGTTTTGCTGGCTCGGATGGCTCAGTCTTACTGTATACAGGTGCTAACTGTAAGATGCTTTGGATAAAAGCATCTGATAAAAATGACCATATTATATAATCCCTTAACGGAAACTAAAATTATGATTATTATTTTTTTTAAACGTGGCTGAAATTTAGATGCACAGTACACAGTCAGTCAGTGAGGCTTCCTGGGTAAATAACACCTTTAAACAGTACTGTATATAAACCTGTTATAAATCAGAAACACACCTTTCTGTTTAGTCCTGCTGACCTGACTCGACAGCCTAGAGCCGTATCTTTCCAGAGACAATGTCATCATACAGAGACAGAGTGAGCGGGACGTAGTCTCTCTGGGATAGGTCCAAGAAATACAGGGACTCCTGGATGGCCTCAGGACTGAAGCCCTCCTGCACCAACTTCCTCTTCTGCTGCTTGAAGGTCTCGGTCACATCTATGGATGTCTATGGAAGACAAAGGACAGAGTTTATGTTGAAAAGGGTCAGAGGGTTTAAATTCTAAATGCGCTTATGTGATATAACATTTTTTTGGTTAGAGTTGAAGGGATCGTTCTTTTTATTGTGCTTTTTTTTTAAATTATCCATTTAAGGTTATTGTATTGAATGTATGTATTTATAGCATGGTTTCAATACGGTTTCTGAAAAGACCAAGAACAAACTATTTAATTGATTTATCCATATTACGGTGGTACACTCCAGTACCAATCTGTATATTAACGTTACGTATAAAAATCACACACAGGTCATTAATAAGTAGTCACTCATTACGTTTAAAAAAACAAGTTTCAGTTTTGTGTGGGGATAATTTTTACCTGAATGGATATATGTGGTTTCAGGATTGTCTTACCTGGATCCGTAGAAACCAGGGCCACGAGTAAGCGGGGAGACTTTGGACCAAATGGTTGTAGAGTTTTTTACCATCCAGCTTTTGGTCCATCTTTAGGACGACGGCTGCCATACCTGCTCTGCCTTCATAACCTGTACATAAACAATGAGGATAATGTTACACACCTACTCAGTGGCCTTGTGGTTAAGGGTGTCTGTCGTGAGATTGAATAGGTTGGGAGTTTGAGCACTGACCGATTCATACCAAAGACGTACAAATGGGTACCAATGTGTCTCTGCTTGGCACTCAGCATTAAGGAGATTTAAAAAATTAAATAAAAATTAAACTAGTCAAGTCAGTTAACTTCTTATGGCTGGGGGCAGTATTGAGTAGCTTGGATGAATAAGGTGCCCAGAGTAAACTACCTGCTACTCAGGCCCAGTTGCTAATATATGCATATTATTAGTTGATTTGAATAGAAAACACTCTGAAGTTTCTAAGACTGTTTAAATGATGTCTGTGAGTAAAACAGAACTCATATGGCAGGCAAAAACCTGAGAAAAAAATCCAACCAGGAAGTGGGAAATCTGAGGTTTGTAGTTTTTCAACTCATTGCCTATCGAATATACAGTGTCTATGGGGTCATATTGCACTTCCTAAGGCTTCCAATAGATGTCAACAGTCTTTAGAATTTTGTTTGATGCTTCTACTGTGAAGGAGGGGGGAATGGGAGCTGAATGAGTCAGAGGTCTGGCAGAGTGGCATGAGCTGACCACGTGCGTTCACGTGAGAGTTAGCTTGCGATCCATTGCATTTCTGAAGACAAAGGAATTCTCCGGTTGGAACATTATTGAAGATTTATGATAAAATCATCCTAAAGATTAATTCTATACATCGTTTGACATGTTTCTACAGACTGTAATGGAACTTTTGGACTTTGCCTGCCTGCGCCTCATGAATTTGGATTACTGGGCTAAACGTGCGAACAAAAAGGAGGTATTTGGACATAAATTATGGACTTTATCAAACAAATCAAACATTTATGGTGGAGCTGAGATTCCTGGGAGTGCATTCTGATAAAGATCATCAAAGGTAAGTGAATATTTCTAATGCTATTTCTGACTTTGTTGACTCCACAACATGGCAGATATCTGTATGGCTCGTTTTTGTGTCTGAGCGCCGTACTCAGATTATTGCATGGTGTGCTTTTTCGGTAAAGCTTTTTTGAAATCTGACACAGCGGTTGCATTTTGGAGAAGTTTATCGAATGTTCCGTGCATAACAGTTGTATCTTTTATCAATGCTTATTATGAGTATTTCTTTAAATTGATGTGGCTCTCTGCAAAATCACCGTATATTTTGGAAGCAAAACATTACTGAACGTAATGGATATAAATATGGATTTTTGGATATAAATATGAACTTTATCGAACAAAACATACATGTATTGTGTAACATGAAGTCTTATGAGTGTCATCTGATGAAGATCAAAGGTTAGTGATTAATTGATCTGCATTTCTGCTTTTTGTGACTCCTCTCTTTGGCTTTCTGTGACTATGTGCAGACCTAACATAATCGTTTGGTGTGCTTTCGCTGTAAAGCCCTTTTGAAATCGGACACTATGGTGATTAACAACAAGTTTATCTTTAGAAATGGTTTATAATACTTTTATGTTTGAGGAATTTTAATTATGAGATTTCTGTTGTTTTAAATTTGGCACCCTGAAGCTTTCACTGGCTGTTGTCATATCGATTCCATTAACGGGATCGAAGCCATAAGAAGTTTTAAGAACAAATTCTTATTTTCAACGACAGCCTAGGAACAGTGGGTTAACTGCTTGTTCTGGGGCAGAACAGATTTTTACCTTGTCAGCTCGGGGATTTGATCTTGCAACCATTCAGTCACTAGTCCAATGCTCTAACCACTAGGCTACCTGTCACCTAAGGCCTTGTGATTGACTAGTTTCCTGGGGGTGTACTTGTACATCCTGGTCCTATGAGGCCGTCAAGGCTACTTCTAAATGTTACATACATGTTGTTTCATGTTTTTCACCAAAATGTCATGTGATCCTATCGCCACCAAAATGTCATGTGATCCTATCTCCACCAAAATGTCATGTGATCCTATCTCCACCAAAATGTCATGTGATCCTATCTCCACCAAAATGTCATGTGATCCTATCTCCACCAAAATGTCATGTGATCCTATCTCCACCAAAATGTCATGTGATCCTATCTCCACCAAAATGTCATGTGATCCTATCTCCACCAAAATGTCATGTGATCCTATCTTCACCAATCAGTACAGTTGACAATGTGGGCCGATGCAATTTTACAAAACTAATTAGGTAACGTTATATGCATATCATGCAGTTGCAACGTATTGTAAGATGTGGGTACTAAGCATGTATGAATCAGATAAGCATTTATATAATTTAGCAGACACTTATCTAGAGCATCTTAACCAGGGTTAGGTGCTTTGCTCAAGGGCACGTTGACAGATTTGTTTTTAACCTAGTCGGCTGGGGGATTTGAACTAGCAACCTTTCGGTTATTGGCCCAATGCTCTTAACCGCTAGGCTAGCTGCTGCCCTATAATGTTTTGTAGTGAGAAATGTTGGCCTGCATATTCATTTGCCAAGAAAAGGTGCTAAAATGGTTCTATAATAATGATTATACTAAACTGAAGTTATATTAGGCAAACATTTTCAACTAGGTCCAATATTGCTCTGCACCATTAAAAAAAATATATATATGTAATAATCATTTTTTTTGTACTAATGATGTCAGCTAGAACTATGACTTGGCACAGTGACACCATAGACATATGAATGATGTCAGAAAGGATGTTGATGACTTGGCCCAGTGACACCATAGACATATTAATGATGTCAGAAAGGACGTTGACCTGGCACAGTAACACCATAGATGTATTAATGATGTCAGAAAGGACGTTGACCTGGCACAGTAACACCATAGACGTATTAATGATGTCAGAAAGGACGTTGACCTGGCACAGTAACACCATAGACATATTAATGATGTCAGAAAGGACGTTGACCTGGCACAGTAACACCATAGATGTATTAATGATGTCAGAAAGGACGTTGACCTGGCACAGTAACACCATAGATGTATTAATGATGTCAGAAAGGACGTTGACCTGGCACAGTAACACCATAGACGTATTAATGATGTCAGAAAGGGCGTTGACCTGGCCCAGTAACACCATAGACATATTAATGATGTCAGAAAGGACGTTGACCTGGCACAGTAACACCATAGATGTATTAATGATGTCAGAAAGGACGTTGACCTGGCACAGTAACACCATAGACGTATTAATGATGTCAGAAAGGACGTTGACCTGGCACAGTAACACCATAGACGTATTAATGATGTCAGAAAGGACGTTGACCTGGCACAGTAACACCATAGACGTATTAATGATGTCAGAAAGGACGTTGACCTGGCACAGTAACACCATAGACGTATTAATGATGTCAGAAAGGACGCTGACCTGGCACAGTAACACCATAGACGTTCACTTCCTGCAGGAACTCCAAACTTCCGAGAATCTCTGAAACTTCTGTGGTGGCCACATTCTCTCCTTTCCACCTAGGAGGAAGAAATCAGCTTTTTAATTCACGATATGCAGAAATATTCAGCACATTTTTGTTGGTGTCTTGAATGCTCGCAATGTAACAGCCAGCATGATGGGTATGAGTGAGCGAGAATGCTGGCATAATTATTTTTTAGATCGGCGTCAACATTTATTCATCTAACTTTTTTCAGGGATGCAACAATAAATTACATTTAATATATTAATCTACTGCATGTATTTAATTATTTACCTAGATTTGTGCAACAATACATTTAATCAAATAACATATTTACAAGTCATAGACCTTTCAGCCTGCCTATCTATGTTAAACACTAGATGGCAGCAACAGATAAGTATAGATACAAGGTACAACTGCAAGCAGCCTCAACTGAAAGACACGACAGGAGGGCTCAGTCAAGAGGGCTCAGTCAGAGACAGGAGGGCTCAGTCAAGAGACAGGAGGGCTCAGTCAAGAGACAGGAGGGCTCAGTCAGAGACAGGAGGGCGGAGTCAGAGACAGGAGGGCGGAGTCAGAGACAGGAGGGCGGACTCAGAGACAGGAGGGCGGAGTCAGAGACAGGAGGGCGGAGTCAGAGACAGGCATTGAGGTGAGAGCAAACCTCACCCTGAAAGTGATTTCAGCTAGCTAAGAGTAAGACCATCGGACATCCATGCAGATTTTGCATTGTCAATCCTACTGTAAATATCAAAATAATTCAGTAACATGTTCTTTAGAGCCACATTTTCGCCATGCATTATAAATACATAACAGGAATTTATGCATCTCTTCTAAAGAACCATGAGCTATAATGAATGCTTATAGCATGTTTTACTCATATCATCACCTGTGTTTAATGCAATAAGCATTGATATTTATAAAAGGCTGCCAAAATGAGCTGTGTGAATGTTTATAGCAAGGTCTTACGATGCACTATAGGGTTTTATAAAAAGTGCATTCATAATGTGTTATGAAAAAAGGTGACTCAAAGAAGGTGTTACCCATAATTCACCTTCCATGCTTTGGCATACATTCTGTATGCCAAAGCATGATCTTCCACAGGGCGAGCTGTACATCCTGTACATTTAAACGCAGATCTCCAGTTATGGTGAACTAACAGAGAATTCACCTGATTTTAGAATAATTAAAAATGGCCTCCGAAGTTGCCCAGCGGTCCAAGGCACTGCATCGAAGGCAGTGCTTGAGGAGTCACTACAAATCTGGGTTCGTTCCCGGGCTGTATCGCAGCCGGCTGCAATCGGGAGACACGAGGCGGCGCACAAATGGCCCAGCATCGTCCGGGTTAGGGGTTTGGCCGGCCAGCCGGGCCGGGATGTCATTGTCCCATTGAGCTCAAGCAACTCCTGTAGCGGGCCGGGCGCAAGCACGTTGACTTCAGTCGCCAGTTGTACGGTGTTTCCTCCGACACATTGGTGCGGTTGGCTTCCGGGTTAAGAGAGCAGTGTTCTCAAGAAGCTGTGTGGCTTGGCCGGGTGGTGTTTCGGAGGACGCATGGCTCTCGACTTCCGCCTCTCCCGAGTCCATACGGGAGTTGCAGCAATTGGACAAGAATATAAACTACCAATTGGGGAAGAAAAATTATAATAAATAAACGTAAAGTTCCTCAAACCTTCATCAAGTGGCATTAAGTACATATTCCATGACATCAATCTGGCCTCAATCTCAAATCAATTGGAAATATTGGCACTAACTTAAAGGATTACTTTCAAGGTACGGAAACATATAATAAAAGTATTTAGGTGGACTATCCCTTTAATACAACTTAACTGAGTAAAGTCCCTAATACTGTATGCCTTCTAAAATACATTTAGAGATTTCAGCCATTGATATTACCACACCATTCACTTTAAAATAATAATTTACTATTTTACAGGTTAAGAAACTTAAAAGATTCTCTGCATTATTTTGCCAGAGTAACACTTTTAACACTTGGGGGGAGACCGACAGCACGGCACAAACGTACACACATCACAATCCCAAAAGACTTGCAGTCTTCAAGGTAGCAACAAAGCAGTTGTGTGGCTCATTGCCCAGTCCTGCGTCAGACTTGGGTACTTGGGCAATACACCAAACATTGCCAAAGAGCAGAGGGAGACAAGCGATGGCATTGTGACATGGGGACGCTCAAACGACAGAAGCTTTTGACCCCCTAACAAGCCTTTCATCCCACTAATCATGGTAACCACTTCCCATGAAGACCTTGGGCCGGACCCCCTCCGGGAACTGTGGCATCGGGAATGGGGGATGAGGGAGGTGGGGGGGGGTCTTGATTTTATGTGGAGTGTAGCACTCTGAACTTAACAGCAGACTGGGGTTATATATATATATATATATGTATGAGATAGATACATAGTATTTGAACCGCGGTCTGCTGTTAAGTTCCGAGTGCTACACTCCACATAAAATCAAGACCCCCCACCTCCCCCATTCCCGATGCCACAGTTCCTGGAGGGGGTCCGCCCAAGGTCTTCATGGGAAGTGGTTACCATGATTAGAGGGATGAAAGGCTTGTTGTGTTTGATTGAGCTAGCCAACTGCAATGGAATCAATAGCAAAGTTCCAAAACTGCAAACCCCTCCCACCAACCCCCCAGGAAGGCTAAAGCAAACACTCAAAAGTATTTGAAAGATTTCAAATAGTGTTTGAGCCCAGGTCTGGTTGAAAGGCATTCCCCCTCGTCCGCTCTTGGAGGGTCTTGCGTCACTCTGCTGGATTTTGTGAATGGACCGTGGAATGGCAGAGGTGAAGAGAGGGGAAAAAAGGCCTTTCCCTTGGTCGCTGTTTTGCCAACTTGGATTAGGCTCAAGCCAGCGCTTCCACCAAAATGCCAAAGAGTTAAAGGGAAGGAGTAGAGGAACAGACCTGGGTTCAAAAACTATTAGGAATCTTTCAAGTACTTTGAAGCGTTTGCCTTCGATTGCCTTGCGAGCCAGATGATCGAAGTGCACTTTGCGGTTAGTCTATTGGTTCAATTGGGTCAGGCAAGCTCAATTAAGCCTGGCTATCATATTTTAAATTATTTCAAATAGTATTTGAACCCAGTCTGGAGAGTAAGGGGGGGGGGGACAAACGGTGCCTGATTCTCTGTGGGGTGTCCCTCGGTTCAGGAGCTCATTTGCATGACTGTAGGGGAAGCTACTAAAGGACAACAGGGGATGATATGCAAGGCTGCCATTGTGATGAATGCCTGAGCAATTGAACGCTTGAATGGAGAGAAACAACAGAGGGGGACGACCCGTGCTGATCGCATTGGAAAATGAAGCTCAGTGGACGAAGACAAAATGAGGAATGACTCATGGTGATGGTGATGCCACATATGTAAACGGTAAATGACAGATACGCTGTAATATTCAGACTCTTTTAAGCTTGGTTACTTTTACCCCTTTTTCTGCCCAATTGGTAGTTACAGTCTTGTCCCCATCGCCGCAACTCCTGTACGGACTCTGGAGAAGTCGAAGGTAGAGAGCCGTGCGTCCTCCGAAACAAGCCGCACTGCTTCTCGACACACTACTCGCTTAACCCGGAAGCCGGCCGCACCAATGTGTCGGAAGAAACACCGTACAACTGCCGATTGAAGTCAACGTGCATGTACCTGGCCCATCACAAGGAGTCGCTAATCTTACCTCATTTGCACACACTGTATATAGACTTTTTCTATTGTGTTATTGACTGTACGTTTGCTTATCCCATGTGTAACTCTGTGTTGTGGTTTGTGTCGCACTGCTTTGGTTTATCTTGGCCAGGTCCCAGTTGTAAATGAGAACTTGTTCTCAACTGGCCTACCTGGTTAAATAAAGGTGTTCTCAACTAGCCTATCTGGTTAAATAAAGGTGTTCTCAACTAGCCTACCTGGTTAAATAAAGGTGTTCTCAACTAGCCTACCTGGTTAAATAAAGGTGAAATAAAAATACATAAAAATAGTGCATGATGGGAGTAGACATCCCGGCCAGCCAAACCCTCCCCTAACCTGGACGACGCTGAGCCAACTGTGCGCAGCCTCATGGTCTCCCGGTCACGGCCAGCTGCGACACAGCCTGGGATCGAACCCGGGTCTGTAGTGATGACTTAGACCGCTACGCCACTCGGGAGGCCCCCTTGTTGACTTGGTTACCTGGTTACTAGTCTGATTCTGCTTTAGCGAACAAGTCAATGTCTTGCCATAGCAACAATGTAGCCTTGTTGAACAGTCTGGTACCCAGGCTAGATTCCTTCATCAATCAAATATCCTAACTATTCATAAAAACGTCTGGTAATCGACTTTGACACAAGCATTTTGCTACACTTCAAGCGTTTCTCTACACTCGCATTAACATCTGCTAACCATGTCTATGTGACAAATAAAAGTTGATTTGAACATCTGTGTTCTTAATGCAAAAGGGTCCTACTAAGCGATACAGAGTTCAGTCAATTATTTACAAACAAAATGTTTAAAGTAATGTTTGGGGGGAAATTCGTACATGATCTTATGTTGGAGATATGTCCACATCCCACACCATTGGTTGCAGAGATACACTGTTTACACTTCGACCCCAAAATGTATTGAGAATATATACAGTCCTCTACGTATTTATTTGGACAGTGAAGCTACAACTTTTGAATTTGGCTTTATACTCTGGCATTTTGGATTTGAGATCAAATGTTTAATACGAGGAGGAGACAGTACAGAATGTCACCTTTAATTTGAGGGTATTTTCATATATCTGTTTCACCGTTTAGAAATGAATGTATCTAGTCCAAATTTGTTGGATGCACTTATTGTTTGTGTTTCAGATAATATTGTACCCAACAGAAATTAAATGGTAATTAATGTTGTGTTATTTTGGAGTCACTTTTATTGTAAATAAAAAAAATCTACATTAATGGATGGATGCTACCACGATTACGGATCATCACGAATGAATCCTGAATAATGATTGTGAGAAAGTTACACATGACATTATTTACCATTCATTTCTATTGGGCACTAAATATTCTGAAACACAACCAAAACAAACTGCAAATGCAATTCACAAGTTTGATGTTGTCATTGCGTACTAGGAATATGGATCCAAATACTAAACTTTTCATGACGTTTAATACACTATACGTAAGTGAATGTGTCCAAATACTTTTGACACCTTCAAAATGGGGGACGAGATGCATAAAGTGCATTCATTTCTAAACGTTAAAAACACGTGTGAAACTACCCTCAAATCTTTCATTCAATCTTTCATTCGAAAATTAAAAGTTTTAGCTTCACAATCCAAAATGAATACACAAGAGGACTGTAAGCACCTGCAATCAAACAGTGTTTGTTTTCTTTCAAATACTGAGCCAATGGAATGAATGGAATACGTCATTCTAATATCACCAAAAGACCCAACCCCCCCGACCCCCCCCCTTTGAAGAATCGGTTGAGAAACACTGCATAGGCTGCATCCACTTTACCTGAAGGTATCTCCGATACGGTCACGGAAGTAGACAAAGTCTCTGTGGTCCTGAAGCATGAGATCTCCAGTGTTGAAGTACACGTCTCCCTCTTTGAACACGTCCCTGAGGAGCTTCTTCTCTGACTGAAGCGTATTCCCAGCATACCCCAGGAAAGGATTCATGACCGACACCGGGGCCACCAGGAGGCCCGTCTCTCCTGCAGACACAAACAGGCAGGTTTTTATTTATTTATATATATATACTGTCGACAGTACAGAATTTAACCTTTTATTTGAGGGTATTTCACATACATGGGATCTTGGTTCAAACCAAATCAATCAGACATGTATTCACACACACACACACACACACACACACACACACATTCACACACACACACACACACACACACACACACACACACACACACACACACACACACACACACACACACACACACACACACACACACACACACACACACACACACACACACACACACACACACACACACACACACAGTGGTTAGAGCGTTGGACTAGTAACCGGAAGGTTGCAAGTTCAAACCCCCGAGCTGACAAGGTGCAAATCTGTCGTTCTGCCCCTGAACAGGCAGTTAACCCACTGTTCCTAGGCCGTCATTGAAAATAAGAATTTGTTCTTAACTGACTTGCCTAGTTAAATAAAGGTAAAATTCAAATAAACACACACACACACCAATGCAATGCAATTCTATGAAGCTGTACATCAAATAGTGCATAAGAGCCATCGTCAGAAAGGATCCTATTTTATAAACCTTTGCTTACCTTTATTTGCTTTGACACATCGTCCTGAGTCGGTCCGTATCGGCTCATATGTTTGGGGATCACAGCTCAAGAACTCAAAGGGCATATTAAGCTGCATGACAATGAAACAAAAAGTGTCAAAGATGGGGCTAGAAATAGTCAGTATTAGATACAAGATACACAGAGAGGCCGACGCCGCGCACAGAGAGGCCGGCGCGCACAGAGAGGCCGGGCCGGCGCGCACAGAGAGGCCGACGCGCACAAAGAGGGCGACGCGCTGTTGATAATACAGATTGTGTTGTTGGTTTTTAGTTGGAGAAACATGAAGAGAGGACATGAATCAACAACGCATTGATCTCCGTGTGTATCAACCTCCGTGTGTATCAACCTCCGTGTGTATCAACCTCCGTGTGTATCAACCTCCGTGTGTATCAACCATGCGCCATGCTTCTGTTCCATTTAGCAACAGTTAAATCTCTACAACTAAAAACCAACAAGACATTCTGGATGACTCTACTTTACGATACTCTGGCCCTGCCTTTTCTGGAAACACACAGACACATGTGGTCAGATACAACCTTTCAAACAGAATGATATGGAAGCTACACTGGGCTGTCTGGAAAACCAGGCAGAGCACATGCCCCTTTGCCCTTCCATTCGCTAATGTATACAGTTTTTGTCGTTGTTCTGAACCCACTGTAATACAGGTTATTTAATTACATCCATTGCTTTTTTGTAGTTAAATTATCTAAATCATATTTGCTGAATGAGTTTGTGCACCTGCTCCCCAAAAGGTCTGTGTACGGCCCTCGGGCAAACAGTGCGGGCCCTCGGGCAAACAGTGCGGGCCCTCGGCTAGACAGTGCGGGCCCTCGGCTAGACAGTGCGGGCCCTCGGCTAGACAGTGCGGGCCCTCGGCTAGACAGTGCGGGCCCTCGGGTAGACAGTGCGGGCCCTCGGGCAGACAGTGCGGGCCCTCGGGTAGACAGGGGGCCCTCGGGTAGACAGTGCGGGCCCTCGGGTAGACAGTGCGGGCCCTCGGGTAGACAGTGCGGGCCCTCGGGTAGACAGTGCGGGCCCTCGGGTAGACAGTGCGGGCCCTCGGGTAGACAGTGCGGGCCCTCGGGCAAACAGTGCGGGCCCTCGGCTAGACAGTGCCGGCCCTCGGGCAACAGTGCGGGCCCTCGGGCAGACAGTGCGGGCCCTCGGGTAGACAGTGCGGGCCCTCGGGTAGACAGTGCGGGCCCTCGGGTAGACAGTGCGGGCCCTCGGGTAGACAGTGCGGGCCCTCGGGCAGACAGTGCGGGCCCTCGGGCAGACAGTGCGGGCCCTCGGGTAGACAGTGCGGGCCCTCGGGTAGACAGTGCGGGCCCTCGGCTAGACAGTGCGGGCCCTCGGCTAGACAGTGCGGGCCCTCGGCTAGACAGTGCGGGCCCTCGGCTAGACAGTGCGGGCCCTCGGCTAGACAGTGCGGGCCCTCGGGTAGACAGTGCGGGCCCTCGGGTAGACAGTGCGGGCCCTCGGGTAGACAGTGCGGGCCCTCGGGTAGACAGTGCGGGCCCTCGGGTAGACAGTGCGGGCCCTCGGGTAGACAGTGCGGGCCCTCGGGTAGACAGTGCGGGCCCTCGGGTAGACAGTGCGGGCCCTCGGGTAGACAGTGCGGGCCCTCGGGTAGACAGTGCGGGCCCTCGGGTAGACAGTGCGGGCCCTCGGGTAGACAGTGCGGGCCCTCGGCTAGACAGTGCGGGCCCTCGGGTAGACAGTGCGGGCCCTCGGGTAGACAGTGCGGGCCCTCGGGTAGACAGTGCGGGCCCTCGGGTAGACAGTGCGGGCCCTCGGGTAGACAGTGCGGGCCCTCGGGTAGACAGTGCGGGCCCTCGGGTAGACAGTGCGGGCCCTCGGGTAGACAGTGCGGGCCCTCGGGTAGACAGTGCGGGCCCTCGGGTAGACAGTGCAAAACTGTCCGCAGAGCTTTTCGCCGGCGTGAGCAGAGTGCAAGCCACGAAGACAATAAAAATAAAAACTAGAACCAGAGTCATTTACACTGAGTAGCCTGGAGACGCTGCTTTATGCCCAGATTTAATTTAACCTTTTACCGAGTGGGCTAAATCAGGGTCACACAGAGTGATCCTCGGTAGTCTTAAACAAATCTACTTTGAATCCAAAGTATACACCTCACACACATGACTATGGGCTGAAAAAACAAAGACACCTGTACCATGTCAGAATATAGAGTTGAGATGTATTCCATTTTGAATTTGGATCCCAATATTACACTTTATGTACATCACATAAGACTGAACTAAAACAAAAAACTGTTTGACATAGAAACACCAGATTTTCATTGTCTTTAAAAATAATAATAATAATAATATTTGTTTATAATTAAATATATTAATACAATTCCACCCATGAGGCCAAAGAGGGCGCTTCTGGTCATTGACTACAGGAAAGAGTTCCATGAACAGGAGAGTCTCACTCGCTGCAAAAGTTCTTCGTCCGGCCTGCAAGTTTTATCGTTTGGGTATCTAAGTGATCTAAGCCCATCCCAGTTAACTACAAAGCAAAGTGCTCCATGCCTGACCTTGTTGAAGTAGCCCGCCCTTCCGATGGGTCCTATTTCATTGGTGTAGTTGACAAAGCCAATGCTGGCCTCAGTTAAACCGTAGGCTTCCCGGACATTGATCTTCCCAAAGCGTCTGGCAAACTCCCTCCAGACATCTGCCCTCAGACCACTCCCTGCTGCAACACGCACTTTGTGGGCACTCTCCTCAGGGACCTACAGAAAACAGATAACACAAAACACACTCAGAATCTATTACTGAGTAATTACAAAGCAGTGATGTAACTACTACGTTGTTAAACTGGCTATTACTGTGCAGTTACTTAATTGTAAAGGCAACTTGAGGTTTTACCCTGTAGGACCTACAATATACTAGTAGTGTACTGTGATATTACAGAAGTAATCTCTTTAATCCTTGTCCTGGAGACCCACAGGGTGTGCAGGCTTTTGTCCTAGCCCAGCACAAACTCAGCGGCGTCTCCATGACCAGGATTGAAGAGCACTGGGCTAGCGTTCATGTCCAGAGTCAATTCCAAATCTTCTCACTCGGCCTACTCAAGAGACAAATTTAACTAAATAAACGTGTGAAAAGTGAGTGTGAAAAACCCCAGACGAACCAGAGTGATGAATATAAGGTCTTACCACAGGTTGGTTGACCAGGTAGCGACAGAGCTCTCCAACGTACTGAAACACGGTCACATTATGTTTCACACAGTCTTTCCAGAATTGACTGGCAGAAAACTTGTTTTTCAATATGCACGTTGCCCCTGGAAACCCAATAAAAGAAAAAAGACATGTTAGAGTAACGTTACATTAGTCACCATAACAACACAAATAAACGTTTATTTATTTAACTTTAAATTTGTAAATCAGATAATCCTCCCCCACCAACAGTGATCATGCGTTTTAGCATATTCGTCACGCGTTTTAACATGCGTTTTAACATATTCGTCAAGCGTTTTAACATATTCGTCATGTGTTTTAACATGCATTTTAACATATCCGTCATGCGTTTTAACATGCGTTTTAACATACTCGTCATGTGTTTTAACATGCGTTTTAACATACTCGTCATGTGTTTTAACATATTTGTCATGCATTTTAACATGCGTTTTAACATATTTGACATGCATTTTAACATGCGTTTTAACATATCCGTCATGAGTTGTAACATATTCGTCACGCGTTTTTATATTCGTCATGTGTTTTAACATGTGTTTTAACATATTCGTCATGTGTTTTAACATATTCGTTATGCATTTTAACATATTCCTCATCTCTTTACCTTTGATAGGACCTTTGTTTTCGGGTGGGCAGCTGGACGGCACATTTAGGAGCCCTAAACTGTATTTACTATCGTTGAAATGAGACTATGACATCATGTTGAAGTGCCTAACCCTATGACAATATAGACACCCATGATACTTTTGGTTTTCTGCTACCACATCCTAACCCCGGAATCTACAACACACGGGTATGTATGGTTGCACTTCCAGGAATTGTGCGACTTTTGTCAGATTTCCCCCACTGCCACATCTTTTCCCTCCATGCTAAAATTACACTGTGGGAAATCTAGTTAGCTAGCTGGGAACCAGTCAAACGATCCCCATTGAGAAAATAGGAACCTTGACCGGGGTAGTTCTGGACTTCCTTTGGTTCTAGAACTCAGAACTTTTTTTTGGACTGCGCTCGTGACCATCCAGACAAAACAGAAAACCTTGTTTTGAAGTCATGACCTGGGAGGAGCTGGCAGGCAACCCAACCCAACAGCAGGAAGAAGGAACAGCAGGAAGAGGCCTGTCATTTGGGAAACACTGGTCTGTACACTAATGTATATGTGGCAACAAATATTGGGAGCCAACCTGGGTTAAAATACTAATAATAATATAATAATAATAATAATATAATATATATATATATATATAAATAAGATAGAGAGATATATAAATAAGAGAGAGAGAGAGAGAGAGAGAGAGAGACAGAGAGACAGAGAGAGAGACAGAGAGAGAGAGAGAGAGAAAAACACTGTATACGTGCTTGATTGAACTTGCCGACTGCAATGAAACCAATAGGAAAGTCTCAAAAGTGCAAACCCCTCCCACCTGGCAATTCAGGCAGGCTAAAGGAAAACAGTTGTAACATCTCATTATCTGAACCCATGTGTGTCATGGAACCTAGAATAAGTGCAGTTTGTTATTCTGCGTATGCACTGTAGTCCACTGAATTAGTGACACAGCCTCTGCTACGAGTACAGTCACGGCTGCTGAGGGAACTCTGATTTAAAGTGCAATACAGTTTACCAGTCTCAATTCAATCACATGATTTAAAAAAAATATAAATAAATTGTCCTGTTTTTAGTGCGACTTCTGATGACAAGCTGTGGCGTCAACGTATCAGGAGGAAGAACATATTGAAAAGGATTCCTCACCGAGCTGTATACATCCACCAATACCCAGAAGAGAGGCGGTCATGTGGTATAAGGGCAGAGTGATGTAAATGTTGTCATCCGAACGGGCCCCGCACAGACGAAGGAAGGCCATGCACATGACTGCTTTGAGATGGCCCACCCGGGCTGCCTTAGGAAGTCCTGAAAGACAAAAAAAAAAAGAAAGTGTACAGTGAAGATGCCTCTAGAGATGCTGATCTTGGATCAGTTTTGCATTCTCCCCGCTAAATGGTTAAGGATAGGATTGAGGGAGGGGAAGTTGATCATAGATCTGTACCAATGGGAAAACACCACGGAGCGGATGAAAACTACACCACTCATAATGGCCACGTGACATTAAACATTCTCACATTATGACATCATTGATTTCTACTGAAGAGTTTAAAAGCTTCTCCCTCAAACTGCCAAAGGCACACAGCACCAACAGTTATGTTTATTGTATCTGCATGAACAAAACTTGACTGAAAGTATGAGAATAGATTGGAGCATTGGTTGGACAACGGTCAAACAGGAGGTTTATCTGTCCTGTTTCACTGCATATCCCAACTCCTCCTGAGAGAGTGGGGTCACAGCCAGGGATCAGCCATTCCTGACAGTAACCCTGTGGAGCAATAAGGGCAGATTAACAGATTTCTAACACCTTTCGGCTCAGGGATCTGAACGAGCAACCTTTCGATTATGGGCCCAACGCTCTAACCAATAGGTTTGCCGGCCGCCGCCGTTGCCCTGTGGGCTAGCTGCCGCCCTGCCCGGCCGGGCTAGCCGACCTCCGCCCCCGCCCCCGCCCGGCCGGGCTAGCCGACCTCCGACCCCCGTCCCCGCCAGCCGACCTCCGACCCCCGTCCCCACCCGGCCGGGCTAGCCGACCTCCGACCCCCGTCCCCGCCCGGCCGGGCTAGCCGACCTCCGACCCCCGTCCCCACCCGGCCGGGCTAGCCGACCTCCGACCCCGCCCGGGCTAGCCGACCTCCAACCCCGTCCCCGCCCAGCCGGGCTAGCCGACCTCCGACCCCCGTCCCCGCCCAGCCGGGCTAGCCGATTTCCGACCCCCGTCCACGCCCAGCCGGGCTAGCCGATTTCCGACCCCCGTCCCCGCCCATCCAGGCTAGCCGACCTCCGTCCCCACCCTGCCCGGCTGGGCTAGCCGACCTCCGACCCCGCCCTGCCCGGCTAGCTGCCACCCTCGCTCAACCAGTTATAGCACAATGAAATGATAACAATGTGGACATGAACAATGTTTCATCAGAAGAGATTCATCCAATGTGGCAAAGCCGCAAACTGCAAAAACATTTATTTTTTTACATTTTTGCAACGGAAAACTAAAATTACCATTTCTTATTGGACAAGTCCAGGTAGTCCCTCTCTGACTTCTAGGTCCACACCAAAATACAATTGACCTTAAGGTCCTTGATGTCTCTTTTATGAAGTCTACAGTAAAGGTCAAGGTTCAGCAACATTCTTGGAAGTGGCCTGTCTCTTTTAACAGGGTGTGGGTCTTGTTTTACTACTGCACAGAGCCCTAGTAAAGCCCTCTCTCGGCAAAGCCATGGAAAACCCCTGGTAATGAAGGGGCATTGGCAACCATTTATACACATTTAGCACAAATTCACCAGTACTAGACGCCGTAGAAAAAGTTAGCTTGATATCAATTTGAAGCACATTTCCTTCTCAGTAAAATTAAGTTGTTTCAGACACTGTGAATTACAACTCTCCTTGGGAACCCAGGTTGGCTAGGAAAACCCCTCCTTATATTGGTGTTGAAAAGAGCTGTTAAAAGTGAGCGTGTGGTGCCAGCTTGGAATAAATGACAGAAATCTGTCCGGCTTAATAGACGTGCTGCTGACTTGTGCCTTTCGGCGTGGAAGAACTGCTTTCAACCTAGTGCAATAGGGTTCTCATAGCTATTTTCCCTTCTCAGGCCTTTATCGCAGGGTATTGGCAGACAGACATTTAGGTTATCTTCCCTTATGTTCTCTGATAATAGCTGTAGGCTAGTTTCCGTCTTCATGCAAACGTTTGCAGTGATATCCAGGCAAATGATTTTATTTCAGATACTATGTTTCCGTATCTATGCAAATTCCCATCCACTCACCTTTTGCCTTGAGAACAATGTTTAAGATGTGGAGTAATGGCCCCGCATGTATATTCAAGTCAAGTCGACATCAAAATAAATCAAACATTTACAATGCAATTGCAAATAGAATTTTCAGATTCCAGTTTTTAATTATTCAAATTTTATTTATGGTTACTGTCACCTCTGGAGGATGCAAACTCCAAGCCATATAAACGAAATACATTCTCTAAATCATTTTTTTAAGCGGCCAGTGCTATAGTTTAGTGTAAGCATTCACAGCATCTTTTGGAGTCGACTGCACCCGTTCTTCCTGATATGAAGTTGACCGTATCAGAATAACGTACTACTGTGGCCTGGTTGGTCTTGTGGTAATGCGTCTATAGTTTCAGCAGAGGTTCGAATCCAGCCTACTGTTCTTTGATACAAGCTCTCTCTATATCCCTCTATCTGTTCAAAAAAAAAAATCAACATAAACCTTAAAAAAAAAAAAAAAAAAAAAAAAGATTTATTTTTTGTAAGGATTAGTGTACTACCGGTTGTTCCTGATGTGAAGATGAACAGGAAGTTGGACATGAGGTCAGCTCTAGGACAGTCAGGTAAGGCCATGTCTGAGGCCTGCTCCACCTTGTCCAGTAACGTGTTGACCCCTTCATGGGGGCAGCCAATGTCCGTGACCCACACCTCAATGGCATTCTCCTTTAGAGAGGGTAACACCTCGCCCAGTGAACTCACCAAATCTGTATGAGAGAAAAAACTAAAAGTGAATGTTGGGGGTAGGGTAGCAAAATTCCAGTAACTTTTACCAAAATTCCCATCTTTTCAGAAATCCTGGTCAGAAGATTCCAGGAACCAGGAGGAAATAAACAGGAAGTCCAGAACCTCCAACCAGGATTTCTGGAGAACCTGGGAACATTACCAAAATGTTTCAGCCCTAGCTAGGGATTACTTGTACAGGCTCTATTTGGAAATATAAGGTACATTCCCTGCTGCTACAAGCTAAAGGGCAGATCAACAGATTTCTAACACCTTTCGGCTCAGGGATCTGAACGAGCAACCTTTCGATTATGGGCCCAACGCTCTAACCATTAGGCTTGCCACCGTTGCCCTGTGGGCTAGCTGACAGGGTAGCCTGGTGGTTAGAGCGTTGGACTAGTAACTGGAAGGTTGCAAGTTCAAACCCCTGAGCTGACAAGGTACAAATATGTCATTCTGCCCCTGAACAGGCAGTTAACCCACTGTTCCTAAGCTGCCATTGAAAATAAGAATTTGTTCTTAACTGACTTGCCTAGTTAAACAAAGGCTAATACATATATATGACATCAAAAATAAGATACAAAAAATACCTACCCTCATTCACATAAGGCATTATAACTAAAACAAAATACCCACCCTGGTTCACATAAGACATTATTCAAACTTAAAGCCGGTTGAATTGAGTAAGGGCCTTAGTTGTGCATGCACTTTAAATATGTCATTCCTGTTGTGAGTTTATAGTACATAGAGATTGACCTCTACATATTTTTAATATAGTACATTTAAGAAAAACTGGGAGAGTATGGATAAATTGCTCGATGCCGTTCAATCTCTTATTTGAGCAATAACGTGCATGACGGCATGCTTTGGTGGCGAAGTGTTTTGGTACTGTGAATAGAAACACAAGCCTCTTCTATGCATACTATAACTTAATGTAGTTATCATTTGCAATGCTCAGAAGAAATTTGGCCTCTCGCAATGAACTAACTGTAAATCTGTAAAATAACAATATTTTATATTACTATGTGCTCACCTGGGAATAAAGGTTATATTCAATATAATGAAGATCCGTTTCACATTCAGGAGATGTATGTATGTATGTATACTAACGGTATCCCTATGTGTCCACAGGTGTTTGAATACAACAGCCTACATTGACCATCAGATTACAGTATCACCCTCATTATTATAAAAATATATATATATTTACAACCACCAGTGCACATTGATACGCAACGCAGTTGCGAACAGTACGTTACATCAAACCATGCAGCTTTACTACATTCAAAAACGTTGGAGTAATTATGCAATGTTTCCTCTCCTAATATGAAGTTATGGCATTCAAATGTGAACGTGGTTCAACATGCCCAAATCGTGCAAGACGTCGTGCATATGTTTGAGCTTGTTACATATTCTGAAAATGCAGGTAGACATGTGTCAAATACGTAACACTATCTTGATTGACAGCAATCATAAGAATTACCTGCGCCTACGACGAGCGATTTCGCTCCGCAACTTTCAAAACAAAATTGGAGCGATTTGGATTTGATATTGAAATTGAGGAAAGCGACTTCGCAGCCCAGTTTACTGAGTCCGAACCACACACAAATAAAATCAGGCTCATTGCTCATCAGAAGAGCGACAATATCACCCTTCTTCAAGCCACCTTCGGTTCTGAAAACTTTCGCAAATTGGTTGCTTCTTTTATCAACGTCCTGGTAAGTGAGCGTTTGACCCTCAAACACTATGAAAGCCTTGTCAGGTATCTTCTTTGCCTGGTAAAGAAAGTTATCGAGGTAAGTGGTGACTCCTCTCTGCATACGAGACTTCAACGCCTTTCCAACCTTCCGAAGGTTTAGGTAATACATCAAATCCACCCAAAACAATGGGTAATTCATCCTTTGGAATACCAGAATTGCAAAAAATCCCGCGGCAAATGTAGTAAACATCCATGTCACCCATATCATCATCTTTACTCTCCAAAGAATGTCAGCTTGTAAACGTTCGGAGATGTTTACCATAGGATTTAAATGCCTCTACTATGCACATGCTACCGCGCATGCCCAAGGACATCACTTTCCCCATTGCGCAAAACATGTAGCCTACAACAGAGTTTCCCAAACTCGGTCCTGGCCCCCGGGGTGCACGTTTTGGTTTTCCTAATTTGTTATGGTTTAGGTTATACACATTGTATGTGTTATAGCTCTTATACATATAATACAAGTCAGGCACCATATGTCAGGGAAACAGGCTAATTGTAGATATTCTAATTGTAGATAAGAACAGTTAATTCAGGACCTATAGGTCTAAGTCAGTTGGCCCTAGTGCTTAAGAGTGTTGGGCCAGTAACCAAAAGGTTGCTGGTTCAAATCCCCAAGCTGGCAAGGCAGGAAAAAATGTGCTCTTCAGCAAGGCAGTTAACCCACAACAACAACAAGTGCTTTCTCAATCTGTGCTGTGAAAGACAAGGAAGTCTATTTATACATTCCCACATCATAAAAGATTTGATGACACAAAATCAATGCACAATGTTACCTACACTATGCTTTACAGGTTCCTGTGTCAGAGATCAGGTTGACAGCATTGAGTTGTTGGACATTAATGTAGTGTGTTTTCACATGGAATCAATGTCCATCCCCTCAATGCATGTAATTACGCAACATTTAATATGTTTGTCCCTTTCTCCTACTTCCTCTTTAAAAAATGCACTAAACTTAGTGATAATGTACACAGCAGAGACTGATACCATTCTGGGTAAAACAAAACATGATAAGGTGTGGACTCCGTATGCAATCAGCTTGAATGACTGCAATGTCAACAATGTGTAAGGGCTTCAGAACATGTATATACTATGTACATGAACATATTACTGCTTGTAGTCATATTAGGTCGTCAATGTCAAGACTATACTCGTGCCATACATTAAACGGGCACTACAGCTACTAATATAGCTATGCCGTACACTGTAGCATCCACAACATGATGCCATTCGGCACACCAACCCCCAAGTATCGTGATCCTTTTCACTGTGAAATACAAATCTTTCATTTGCGTTGTATCGTACACTGTTTTCTCTGCTACTGAACGGCAAGTGGTACCCGAGCACCAAGTCAAGGATCAAAAGGCTCCTGAACAGCTTCTACCCTTAAGCCGTTAGACTGCTGAACAATTCATAAAAAATCGCCACCGGACAATTTACATTGACATTTCCCCCCGACCTACATGTACAGATTACCTCAACTAGCCTGTACCCCTGCACACTGACTCTGTACCGGTGCCCCCTGTATATAGCCTGCACACTGACTCTGTACCGTAATACCCTGTATATAGCCTCCACATTGACTCTATTCAGGTATCCACTGTATATAGCCTCCACACTGACTCTGTACCGTAACACCCTGTATATAGCTTCCACACTGACTCTGTACCGTAATACCCTGTATATAGCCTCTACACTGACTCTGTACCGTAACACCCTGTATATAGCCTCCACACTGACTCTGTACCGTAACACCCTGTATATAGCCTCCACACTGACTCTGTACCGTAATACCCTGTATATAGCCTCCACATTGACTCTGTACCGTAATACCCTGTATATAGCCTCCACACTGACTCTGTACCGGTACCCCCTGTTTTTATTTTTATTTTCCATCAACTCATCTTCAAAACACTCTCCTGCAACCCGCCTCACCAATTTATATTTATAAAAAAGTATTATTTACCTCAAATCTGTAATCCTCCAAGAAGCTAGCCAGAAACTCCAAGAAGCTAGCCTGAAACTAGCCAGAAGCTAGCCCAGAAGCTAATCCAGAAGCTAATCAGAAGCTAGTTCAGAAGCTAGTTAGCTTCTTTACTGGCAAATCGTTAGTATTCAGCTAACCACGGTTTGTGGTCATCAGCTATCCTTTAGCTCGAAAATCTATCGCCAGTTCTGTTTGGCGCAGCGCGGCTCGGAACGGAACATACCGGACCAATTTTTCTCTCCATGTCCCTGGATTTCGACTGCTCTCTGGACATTCATACCCGGATCTCACAGCTAGCTAGCTGCTATCCATGTGACTATCGGCCTTCGTCGATTCCGGAGCAAACATCAATTATTCCGGAGCTAGCCAGCTCCGTCAATCACTCCTGAGTTCCATCAATCACTCCTGGGCTGCAGTCACCTATCCGGACCCGTTTTACTGCCTACGCGGAGCCCCACCGGGCTTTCACAACTGGACTGCCGACGTTATCTACCCGAAGGAGTTATCCGGCTGGCTCCTCCGTCGCGACGTTACCTGAACGCCCATCTGCGGCCTGCTAACCGTTAGCTGTCTTACCAGCTGCTATCTGAATAGACAATCGGACAATTTATTTATTTTTATTATTATTATGTTTTTTTCTTGGGCCTCTATAACTATATCTATTGTTTTTATTTTTGTTGTTGTTGTGTGATTTGGATTAATCCCCTCTACCACTCAGAACCCCACTAATCTACTGACGGAACGCAAGAGGTGGCTAAAAACAGACCTCCATCCTATGCTAGCTTGCTACCGATGGCCTGGCTAGCTGTCTAAATCACCGTGACCCCCAACCAACCTCTCCACTCACTGGACCCTTTTGATCACTCGACTAAGCATGCCTCTCCTTACTGTCAATATGTCTTGTCCATTGCTGTTCTGGTTAGTGTTTATTGGCTTATTTCACTGTAGAGCCTCTAGTCCTGCTCACTATACCTTATCCAACCTATTAGTTCCACCACCCACACATGCAATGACATCTCCTGGTTTCAATGATGGTTCTAGAGACAATATCTCTCTCTTCATCACTCAATACCTAGGTTTACCTCCACTGTATTCACATCCTACCATACCTTTGTCTGTACATTATACCTTGATGCTATTTTATCGCCCCCAGAAACCTCCTTTTACTCTATGTTCCAGACGTTCTAGACGACCAATTCTCATAGCTTTTAGCCGTACCCTTATTCTACTCCTCCTATGTTCCTCTGGCGATGTAGAGGTGAATCCAGGCCCTGCAGTGCCTAGCTCCACTCCTATTCCCCAGGCGTTCTCTTTTGACGACTTCTGTAACCGTAATAGCCCTGGTTTCATGCATGTTAACATTAGAAGCCTCCTCCCTAAGTTTGTTCTATTCACTGCTTTAGCACACTCTGCCAACCCGGATGTTCTAGCTGTGTCTGAATCCTGGCTTAGGAAGACCACCAAAAATTCAGAAATTTTAATTCCAAACTACAACATTTTCAGACAAGATAGAACTGCCAAAGGGGGCGGTGTTGCAATCTACTGCAAAGATAGCCTGCAGAGTTCTGTCCTACTATCCAGGTCTGTACCCAAACAATTTGAACTTCTACTTTTAAAAATCCACCTCTCTAAAAACAAGTCTCTCACCGTTGCCGCCTGCTATAGACCACCCTCTGCCCCCAGCTGTGCTCTGGGCACCATATGTGAACTGATTGCCCCCCATCTATCTTCAGAGTTTGTGCTGCTAGGCGACCTAAACTGGAACATGCTTAACACCCCAGCCATCCTAAAATCTAAACTTGATGCTCTCAATCTCACACAAATTATCAATGAACCTACCAGGTACCTCCCCAAAGCCTTAAACACGGGCACCCTCATAGATATCATCCTAACCAACTTCCCCTCTAAATACACCTCTGCTGTCTTCAACCAAGATCTCAGCGATCACTGCCTCATTGCCTGCATCCGTAATGGGTCAGCGGTCAAACGACCTCCACTCATCACTGTAAAACGCTCCCTGAAACACTTCTGCGAGCAGGCCTTTCTAATCGACCTGGCCGGGGTATCCTGGAAGGATATTGATCTCATCCCGTCAGTAGAGGATGCCTGGATATTTTTTTTTAAATGCCTTCCTAACCATCTTAAATAAACATGCCCCATTCAAGAAATTTAGAACCAGGAACAGATATAGCCCTTGGTTCTCCCCAGACCTGACTGCCCTTAACCAACACAAAAACATCCTATGGCGTTCTGCATTAGCATCGAACAGCCCCCGTGATATGCAGCTGTTCAGGGAAGCTAGAAACCATTATACACAGGCAGTTAGAAAAGCCAAGGCTAGCTTTTTCAAGCAGAAATTTGCTTCCTGCAACACCAACTCAAAAAAGTTCTGGGACACTGTAAAGTCCATGGAGAATAAGAACACCTCCTCCCAGCTGCCCACTGCACTGAAGATAGGAAACACTGTCACCACTGATAAATCCACCATAATTGAGAATTTCAATAAGCATTTTTCTACGGCTGGCCATGCTTTCCACCTGGCTACTCCTACCCCGGACAACAGCACTGCACCCCCAACAGCAACTCGCCCAAGCCTTCCCCATTTCTCCTTCTCCCAAATCCATTCAGCTGATGTTCTGAAAGAGCTGCAAAATCTGGACCCCTACAAATCAGCCGGGCTAGACAATCTGGACCCTTTCTTTCTAAAATTATCTGCCGAAATTGTTGCCACCCCTATTACTAGCCTGTTCAACCTCTCTTTCGTGTCGTCTGAGATTCCCAAAGATTGGAAAGCAGCTGCGGTCATCCCCCTCTTTAAAGGGGGGGACACTCTTGACCCAAACTGCTACAGACCTATATTTATCCTACCGTGCCTTTCTAAGGTCTTCGAAAGCCAAGTCAACAAACAGATTACCGACCATTTCGAATCTCACCATACCTTCTGTGCTATGCAATCTGGTTTCAGAGCTGGTCATGGGTGCACCTCAGCCACGCTCAAGGTCCTAAACGATATCTTAACCGCCATCGATAAGAAACATTACTGTGCAGCCGTATTCATTGATCTGGCCAAGGCTTTCGACTCTGTCAATCACCACATCCTCATCGGCAAACTCGACAGCCTTGGTTTCTCAAATGATTGCCTCGCCTGGTTCACCAACTACTTTTCTGATAGAGTTCAGTGTGTCAAATCGGAGGGTCTGCTGTCCGGACCTCTGGCAGTCTCTATGGGGGTGCCACAGGGTTCAATTCTTGGACCGACTCTCTTCTCTGTATACATCAATGAGGTCGCTCTTGCTGCTGGTGAGTCTCTGATCCACCTCTACGCAGACGACACCATTCTGTATACTTCCGGCCCTTCTTTGGACACTGTGTTAACAACCCTCCAGGCAAGCTTCAATGCCATACAACTCTCCTTCCGTGGCCTCCAATTGCTCTTAAATACAAGTAAAACTAAATGCATGCTCTTCAACCGATCGCTACCTGCACCTACCCGCCTGTCCAACATCACTACTCTGGACGGCTCTGACTTAGAATACGTGGACAACTACAAATACTTAGGTGTCTGGTTAGACTGTAAACTCTCCTTCCAGACCCATATCAAACATCTCCAATCCAAAGTTAAATCTAGAATTGACTTCCTATTTCGCAACAAAGCATCCTTCACTCATGCTGCCAAACATACCCTTGTAAAACTGACCATCCTACCAATCCTCGACTTTGGCGATGTCATTTACAAAATAGCCTCCAATACCCTACTCAACAAATTGGATGCAGTCTATCACAGTGCAATCCGTTTTGTCACCAAAGCCCCATATACTACCCACCATTGCGACCTGTACGCTCTCGTTGGCTGGCCCTCGCTTCATACTCGTCGCCAAACCCACTGGCTCCATGTCATCTACAAGACCCTGCTAGGCAAAGTCCCCCCTTATCTCAGCTCGTTGGTCACCATAGCATCTCCCACCTGTAGCACACGCTCCAGCAGGTATATCTCTCTAGTCACCCCCAAAACCAATTCTTTCTTTGGCCGCCTCTCCTTCCAGTTCTCTGCTGCCAATGACTGGAACGAACTACAAAAATCTCTGAAACTGGAAACACTTATCTCCCTCACTAGCTTTAAGCACCAACTGTCAGAGCAGCTCACAGATTACTGCACCTGTACATAGCCCACCTATAATTTAGCCCAAACAACTACCTCTTTCCCAACTGTATTTAATTTTTATTTATTTATTTATTTTGCTCCTTTGCACCCCATTATTTTTATTTCTACTTTGCACATTCTTCCATTGCAAAACTACCATTCCAGTGTTTTACTTGCTATATTGTATTTACTTTGCCACCATGGCCTTTTTTGCCTTTACCTCCCTTCTCACCTCATTTGCTCACATTGTATATAGACTTGTTTATACTGTATTATTGACTGTATGTTTGTTTTACTCCATGTGTAACTCTGTGTCGTTGCATCTGTCGAACTGCTTTGCTTTATCTTGGCCAGGTCGCAATTGTAAATGAGAACTTGTTCTCAACTTGCCTACCTGGTTAAATAAAGGTAAAATATATATATTTTTTTTAATATAGCCTACACATTGACTCTGTACCGTAATACCCTGTATATAGCCTCCACACTGACTCTGTACCGTAATACCCTGTATATAGCCTCCACATTGACTCCGTGGTGTATATAGCCTCCACATTGACTCTGTACCGTAACACCCTGTATATAGCCTCCACATTGACTCTGTACCGTAATACCCTGTATATAGCCTCCACATTGACTCTGTACCGTAATACCCTGTATATAGCCTCCACATTGACTCTGTACCGTAATACCCTATATATAGCCTCCACATTAACTCTGTACCATAATACCCTGTATATAGCCTCCACACTGACTCTGTACCGTAACACCCTGTATATAGCCTCCACATTGACTCTGTACCGTAATACCCTGTATATAGCCTCCACATTGACTCTGTACTGTAATACCCTGTATATAGTCTCCACACTGACTCTGTACCGTAATACCCTGTATATAGCCTCCACATTGACTCTGTACCGTAATACCCTGTATATAGCCTCCACATTGACTCTGTACCGTAATACCCTGTATATAGCCTCCACATTGACTCTGTACCGTAATACCCTGTATATAGCCTCCACATTGACTCTGTACCGTAATACCCTGTATATAGTCTCCACATTGACTCTGTACCGTAATACCCTGTATATAGCCTCCACATTGACTCTGTACCGTAATACCCTGTATATAGCCTCCACATTGACTCTGTACCGTAATACCCTATATATAGCCTCCACATTAACTCTGTACCATAATACCCTGTATATAGCCTCCACATTGACTCTGTACCGTAATACCCTGTATATAGCCTCCACATTGACTCTGTACCGTAATACCCTGTATATAGCCTCCACATTGACTCTGTACCGTAATACCCTGTATATAGCCTCCACATTGACTCTGTACCGTAATACCCTGTATATAGTCTCCACACTGACTCTGTTCCGTAATACCCTGTATATAGCCTTGTTATTGTTATTGTTATTATGTTACTTTCTATTATTACTTTTTATATTAGCCTACTTGGTAAATATAATATTCTTCTTGAACTGCTCGTAAGGGCTTGTAAGTAAGCATTTCACGGTGAAGTCTACACTCGTATTCTGCACATTTGATTTGGTTTGGCATTAGCGTCACAAAAATATCATTTTAATCCTTTTTTTTGTTGTTGAGTGAATTACGATATCCCATTGAGGAATATGTTGACATGGTAAAATACATTCTTCCATTAATGACACATAGAGAACTCTTTCTCCATTTATTTTTCCAAAACCAATGTAACCTCATAATTGTTGCTTTCAAAAAATGGCTGATCAACGAATGAAATATGGGTTTTCAATTCATCAAAAGGGTTAACGATCCACAACAAAACAACAAGAGTGTATAATATATAATATGTACCGTATAATAACTTTAACGAATAACCCTTTGTAAATTCTTATAAATGTTTAAATATATTTATAAATACTTTCTATATGCTGAAATAAAAAATGAAGACCACACCTCAGTGGGATAAGATTTGACGAGTCGTGTAAAACTGAGTTATCGACTTATAACTAGTAAGTAGAGTGTGATTTTATGTCAGGCACTTGTTCAACACTTACTCTCTTTTAATTCAGGGGCAGATGGAAAACCTTTTTAGGGCAAAGGTCAAGTTTAGTTTTGTGATCCTAACAAATGTCAGATTTTGAATTTCCTGTATTTTACTGGCAACCATAAGGTTTCAATGCTGAAATGTTAACAAGGACACAACCATGCCATCTGTCTGTGGTGCAGGAAATTACAGAACCAAAGTTCACTTCGCTATATCAACCATAAGCTTACCATTAAAACATAGGACAAAATTAGAATATTTTTGGAGTTCTAATAATTGTTAAATTGCAGTTGTATTGTCATGGCAGTGACTTGCAGGATTTCATGTATTTACAAAACTAATACCAATACAACTTCATTTATTTCATGAAGGTATGTGTGGTTTGTTCCCCCCTGGATCTGGTTATGGGTCAAGTTCCTTGCTAAAGGGCACAGCAGCAGTAGGTGGAACCTGAGATTCAAATAAAATGTTATTGGTCACATACTTAGCAGATGTTATTGAAGGTGTAGCAAAATGCTTGTGTTCCTAGCTCCAACAGTGCAGTAGTATCTATTTTATTTATCCTGTATTTAACTAGGCAAGTCAGTTAAGGACAAATTCTTATTTACAATGACGAACTACCAGGGAACAGTGGGTTAGCTACCTTGTTCAGAACAACATATTTTTACCTTATCAGCTCAGGGATTCGATCCAGCAACCTGTCGGAGTAGACTTCTCTATTGTGTTATTGACTGTACGTTTGTTTATCCCATGTGTAACTCTGTGTTGTTTGTATCGCACTGCTTTGCTCAATCTTGGCCAGGTCGCAGTTGTAAATGAGAACTTGTTCTCAACTGGCCTAACGTAATCTCACGTAATACTTCCAGATCAACTGTAATGTCAATACCATGGTAAAGCACAATATGTCCCCTTTCCAACAGAATCAATTATATGACCTATACGCTGCCCGTTTCTGCATAATTCAAGCAGGCAATGAGCCCCGTCGGGTCTTAGGTCCTTTGCTGTTGTTCTGGGATTGATTTGCCCTTTTCGCACCAAGTACGTTCATCTTTCGGAGACAGAACGCGTCTCCTTCATGAGCGGTATGACGGCTGCATGGTCCCATGGTGTTTATACTTGCGTACTATTGCTTGTACAGATGAACGTGGTAACTTCAGGCATTTGGAAATTGAGGTCTTGGCTGATTTCTTTAGATTTTCCCCAGATGTCAAGCAAAGAGGCACTGAGTTTGAAGCTAGGCCTTGAAATACAGTCACAGGTACACCTCCAATTGACTCAAATGGTGTCAATTAGCCTATCAAAAGCTTCTAAAGCCATGACATCATTTTCTGAGATTTTCCAAGCTGTTTAAAGGCACAGTCAACTTAGTATAGGTAAACTTCTGACCTACTGGATTTGTGATACAGTGAATTATAAGTGAAATAATCTGTCTGTAAACAATGACTTGTGTCATGCACAAAGTAGATGTCCTAATCAACTTGCCAAAACTATAGTTTGTTAACAATACATTTGTGGAGTGGTTGAAAAATGAGTTTTAATGACTCCAACCTAAGTGTATGTAAACTTCCGACTTCAACTGTACATATGAGATGAGTAAAGCAGTATGTAAACATTATTAAAGTGACTGGTGTTCCATTATTCCAAGTCTATGTATATAGGGAAGCAGCCTCTAAGGTGCAGGGTTGCGTAACCGGGTGGAAGCCGGCTAGTGATGGCTATTTAACAGTCTGATGGCCTTGAGATAGAAGCAGTTTTCAGTCTCTCGGTCCCAGCTTTGATGCACCTGTACTGACCTCACCTTCTGGATGATAATGGGGTGAACAGGCCGTGGCTCGGGTGGTTGATGTTCTTGATGATCTTTTTGGCCTTCCTGTGATATCGGGTGCTGTTAGTGTCCTGGAGGGCAGGTAGTTTTCCCCCGGTGATGCGTTGGGCAGACCGCACCACCCTCTGGAGAGCCTGTGGTCGCGGGCGGTACAGCTGCCATACCAGGCGGTGATACAGCCCGACAGGATGCTCTCAATTGTGCATCTGTAGAAGTTTGTGAGGGGTTTAGAGGCCAAGCCAAATTTATTCAGCCTCCTGAGGTTGAATAATGACGAGACGCCTGTAGGTGGTCTCGTCATTGTTGGTAATCAAGCCTACTACTGTTGTGTCGTCTGCAAAGTTGATAATTGAGTTGGAGGCGTATGTTGACACGCAGTCATGGGTGAACAGGGAGTACAGGATGGGGGCTGAGCTCGCACCCTTATGGGGCCCCTGTGTTGAGGATCAGCGAAGTGGATGTGGTTTCCTCCATTCACCACCTGGGGGCGGCCCGTTAGGAAGTCCAAGACTCAGTTGCACAGGGCGGGTTTCAGACCCAGGGCCCCAAGCTTAATGATGAACTTGGAGAGTACTATGGTGTTGAATTCTGAGCTATAGTCAAAGGACAGCATTCTTACATAGGTATTCGTCTTATCCAGATGTGATAGGGCAGACGTAGTCCGTGATTGTCTGTAGTCCCTGCCACACACGTCTCTTGTCTGAGCCGTTGAATTGCGACTCCCCTTTGTCTCTTTACTGACGTTTTTCCCGTTTGATTGCCTTACGGAGGGAATAACTACACTGTTTGTATTAGGCCATATTCCCATTCACCTTGCCATGGTTAAATGGAATGGTTCGCACTTTCAGTTTTGTGCAAATGCTGCCATCTATCCAGGGTTTCTGGTTTGGGTAGGTTTTAATAGTCACAGTGGATACAACATCTCCTATACACTTCTTGATTAACTCAGTCACCATATCTGTGTATTCATCAATGTTTTTCTCAGAGGCTACCGGGAACATATCCCAGTCCGCGTGATCAAAACAATCTTGAAACATGGATTTTGATTGGTCAGACCAGCGTTGAATAGACCTTTGCACGAGTACTTCCTGTTTGAGTTTCTGCTTATAAGAAGGGAGGAGCTAAATGGAGTCGTGATCAAATATGCGAAGGGAGTGCGGGGGGCTTGTAGACATTTTGAGTAGCAGTGGAAAATCCACCATGGCTACTCCCGCCTCCAGTAGTTGATCTAGAAGACTTGGAGAGACTAAAGAAAGATAGGGAGGGTGTTGAACCGTTTAATTTGTTTAAGAGACGTCTGGATACTGTGTATCAGGATTTTTGTGGCCATTTACACAGATGGTTCAAAAGATCCAAGGACAGGACGTACTGGGTCAGCATTTGTAGTGCAGGAATGTGGGGGGGGAGATGGCAGGCTAAAAGCCTGATATGGACAGTGATGGAAAGTCGGAGAGGACACAGCCAGTTGAATAAGACCTTAAATGTGATAGGAAAGCATCCAACAGGAAAGTGTGATTATTGACAGGAAACAGAGAACGTGGAGGATGTACTGCTACAGTGTGGGTAGTCTGAGGGCAATAGAGAGGCTGAGATCTTGTATGAGGGAGAAGGGGATACAGGAAATTATTTTAAAGAGTATATTAAGTAACACATCATTAGATGTAGACTGAAATATTTATTTTTAATATATTTTTTTTAAAGAGTAACTGGGCTGGCAGGTAGGATTTAGTTTCTCCCTGTCTCTGGCCCACACTCCAGTACAGTAGGTGGTGGTAATGCACCATAACATTGAATGCCAACTGCCAATAAACCCCAACGAAGAAGAAGAGGAGTAGCAGTGGTCCAATGTTTTACCAGCGCGAGTACTACAGTGATGTGTTGGTAGAACTTCGACAGCATTTTCCTCACATTTTGTATCCACAAGATAATCTGTTTCACCAGGTGGTGCTGCTATAGTACAAGATAATCTGTTTCACCAGGTGGTGCTGCTATAGTGCAAGATAATCTGTTTCACCAGGTGGTGCTGCTATAGTACAAGATAATCTGTTTCACCAGGTGGTGCTGCTATAGTACAAGATAATCTGTTTCACCAGGTGGTGCTGCTATAGTACAAGATAATCTGTTTCACCAGGTGGTGCTGCTATAGTACAAGATAATCTGTTTCACCAGGTGGTGCTGCTATAGTACAAAATCATTTGTTTCACCAGGTGGTGCTGCTAAGTACAAGATAATCTGTTTCACCAGGTGGTTCTGCTGTAATACAAGATAATATGTTTCACCAGGTGGTGCTGCTATAGTACAAGAGAATCTGTTTCACCAGGTGGCACTGCTATAGTACAAAATCATTTGTTTCACCAGGTGGTGCTGCTACAGTACAAGCTATTCTGTTTCACCAGGTGGTTCTGCTGTAATACAAGATCATCTGTTTCACCAGGTGGTGCTGCTATAGTACAAGAAAATCTGTTTCACCAGGTGGTGCTGCTATAGTACAAGATCATCTGTTTCACTAGACAGCGCTAATATATTACAAGGTAATCTGTTTCACCAGGTGATGCTGCTATATTACAAGATAATCTGTTTCACCAGGTAGTGCTGCTATATTCCAAGATAATTTGTTTCACCAGGTGGTTCTGCTAATTTACAAGATAATCTGTTTCATGAGGTGGTGCTGCTATAGTACTAGATCATCTGTTTCACCAATGGGTGCTGCTAATTTACAAGAGAATCTGTTTCACCAGATGTTACAGCTATAGTACAAGAGAATCCGTTTCACCAGGTGGTGCTGCTATAGTACAAGATAATCTGTTTCACCAGGTGATGCTGCTATAGTACAAAATAATTTGTTTCACCAGGCGGTGCTGCTACAGTACACCATAATCTGTTTCACCAGGTGGCGATGCTATATTACAAGATAATCTGTTTCACCAGGTGGTTCTGCTATAGTACAAGATAATGTGTTTCATCAGGTGGTGCTGCTATAGTACAAGAGAATATGTTTCACCAGGTGGTGCTCTTATAGTACAAAAGTATCTGTTTCACCAGGTGGTGCTGCTTTAGTACAAAATAATATAATAATCTGTTTCACCAGGTGATGCTGCTATAGTACAAAATAATTTGTTTCACCAGGTGGTGCTGCTATAGTACAATAATCTGTTTCACCAGGTGGCTGCTATATTACAAGATAATCTGTTTCACCAGGTGGTTCTGCTATAGTACAAGATAATGTGTTTCATCAGGTGGTGCTGCTATAGTACAAGAGAATATGTTTCACCAGGTGGTGCTGCTATAGTACAAAATAATATATTAATCTGTTTCACAAGGTGGTGCTGCTATAGTACAAGATCATCTGTTTCACCAGGTGGTGCTGCTATAGTACAAGATAATCTGTTTCACCAGGTGGTGCTGCTATAGTACAAGATAAATCTGTTTCACCAGGTGGTGCTGCTATAGTACAAGAGAATCTGTTTCACCAGGTGGCACTGCTATAGTACAAAATCATTTGTTTCACCAGGTGGTGCTGCTACAGTACAAGCTATTCTGTTTCACCAGGTGGTTCTGCTGTAATACAAGATAATATGTTTCACCAGGTGGTGCTGCTATAGTACAAGAGAATCTGTTTCACCAGGTGGCACTGCTATAGTACAAAATCATTTGTTTCACCAGGTGGTGCTGCTACAGTACAAGCTATTCTGTTTCACCAGGTGGTTCTGCTGTAATACAAGATCATCTGTTTCACCAGGTGGTGCTGCTATAGTACAAGAAAATCTGTTTCACCAGGTGGTGCTGCTATAGTACAAGATCATCTGTTTCACTAGACAGCGCTGCTATATTACAAGGTAATCTGTTTCACCAGGTGATGCTGCTATATTACAAGATAATCTGTTTCACCAGGTAGTGCTGCTATATTCCAAGATAATTTGTTTCACCAGGTGGTTCTGCTAATTTACAAGATAATCTGTTTCATGAGGTGGTGCTGCTATATTACAAGGTAATCTGTTTCACCAGGTGATGCTGCTATATTACAAGATAATCTGTTTCACCAGGTAGTGCTGCTATATTCCAAGATAATTTGTTTCACCAGGTGGTTCTGCTAATTTACAAGATAATCTGTTTCATGAGGTGGTGCTGCTATAGTACTAGATCATCTGTTTCACCAATGGGTGCTGCTAATTTACAAGAGAATCTGTTTCACCAGATGTTACAGCTATAGTACAAGATAATCTGTTTCACCAGGCGGTGCTGCTCTAGTACAAGATAATATGTTTCACCAGGTGATGCTGCTATAGTACGAAATAATTTGTTTCACCAGGCGGTGCTGCTACAGTACACCATAATCTGTTTCACCAGGTGGCGATGCTATATTACAAGATAATCTGTTTCACCAGGTGGTTCTGCTATAGTACAAGATAATGTGTTTCATCAGGTGGTGCTGCTATAGTACAAGAGAATATGTTTCACCAGGTGGTGCTCTTATAGTACAAAAGTATCTGTTTCACCAGGTGGTGCTGCTTTAGTACAAAATAATATAATAATCTGTTTCACCAGGTGGTGCTGCTAAAGTACAAGAGAATCTGTTTCACCAGGTGGTGCTGCTATAGTACAAGGTAATCTGTTTCACCAGGTGCCACTGCTATATTACAAACTAATCTGTTTCACCAGGTGGTGCTGCTATAGTACAAAATAATATATTAATCTGTTTCACAAGGTGGTGCTGCTATAGTACAAGATAATCTGTTTCACCAGGTGGTGCTGCTATAGTACAAGATAATCTGTTTCACCAGGTGGTGCTGCTATAGTACAAGATAAATCTGTTTCACCAGGTGGTGCTGCTATAGTACAAGAGAATCTGTTTCACCAGGTGGCACTGCTATAGTACAAAATCATTTGTTTCACCAGGTGGTGCTGCTACAGTACAAGCTATTCTGTTTCACCAGGTGGTTCTGCTGTAATACAAGATCATCTGTTTCACCAGGTGGTGCTGCTATAGTACAAGAAAATCTGTTTCACCAGGTGGTGCTGCTATAGTACAAGATCATCTGTTTCACTAGACAGCGCTGCTATATTACAAGGTAATCTGTTTCACCAGGTGATGCTGCTATATTACAAGATAATCTGTTTCACCAGGTAGTGCTGCTATATTCCAAGATAATTTGTTTCACCAGGTGGTTCTGCTAATTTACAAGATAATCTGTTTCATGAGGTGGTGCTGCTATATTACAAGATAATCTGTTTCACCAGGTGGTGCTGCTAATTTACAAGATAATCTGTTTCATGAGGTGGTGCTGCTATAGTACTAGATCATCTGTTTCACCAATGGGTGCTGCTAATTTACAAGAGAATCTGTTTCACCAGATGTTACAGCTATAGTACAAGAGAATCCGTTTCACCAGGTGGTGCTGCTATAGTACAAGATAATCTGTTTCACCAGGCGGTGCTGCTCTAGTACAAGATAATATGTTTCACCAGGTGATGC
Organism: Oncorhynchus tshawytscha; assembly: GCF_018296145.1. Classification (NCBI taxonomy): domain Eukaryota; kingdom Metazoa; phylum Chordata; class Actinopteri; order Salmoniformes; family Salmonidae; genus Oncorhynchus; species Oncorhynchus tshawytscha. Next base: position 43,499,237 of record NC_056448.1, on the reverse strand, counting down.
TGCTATAGTACGAAATAATTTGTTTCACCAGGCGGTGCTGCTACAGTACACCATAATCTGTTTCACCAGGTGGCGATGCTATATTACAAGATAATCTGTTTCACCAGGTGGTTCTGCTATAGTACAAGATAATGTGTTTCATCAGGTGGTGCTGCTATAGTACAAGAGAATATGTTTCACCAGGTGGTGCTCTTATAGTACAAAAGTATCTGTTTCACCAGGTGGTGCTGCTGTAGTACAAGATAATCTGTTTCACCAGGTGGTGCTGCTGTATTGCAAAATAATCTGTTTCACCATGGTGGTGCTGCTATTTTACAAACCAATCTGTTTCACCAGGTGGTGTTGCTATAGTACAAAATTATCTGTTTCAGCAGGTGGTGCTGCTTTAGTACAAAATAATATAATAATCTGTTTCACCAGGTGGTGCTGCTAAAGTACAAGAGAATCTGTTTCACCAGGTGGTGCTGCTATAGTACAAGGTAATCTGTTTCACCAGGTGCCACTGCTATATTACAAACTAATCTGTTTCACCAGGTGGTGCTGCTATAGTACAAAATAATATATTAATCTGTTTCACAAGGTGGTGCTGCTATTGCACAAGATAATCTGTTTCACCAGGTGGTGTTGCTATAGTACCAAATTATCTGTTTCAGCAGGTGGTGCTGCTATAGTAGTAGCTAATCTGTTTCACCAGGTGGCGCTGCTATAGTACAAGAGAATCTGTTTCACCAGGTGGCGCTGCTAAATTACAAGAGAATCTGTTTCACCAGATGGTGCTGCTATAGTACAAAATATTCTGTTTCACCATGGAGGTGCTGCTATATTACGAACTCATCTGTTTCACCAGGTGGTGTTGCTATATTACAAGAGAATCTGTTTCATCAGGTGGCGCTGCTAAATTACAAGAGAATCTGTTTCACCAGATGGTGCTGCTATAGTACACAATAATCTGTTTCACCAGGTGGTGCTGCTATAGTTCAAAATAATTTGTTTCACCAGGTGGTGCTGCTAATTTACAAGATAATCTGTTTCACCAGGTGGTGCTGCTATAGTACACAATAATCTTTTTCACCAGGTGGTCCTGCTATAGTACAAGATAATATGTTTCACCAGGTGGTGCTGCTATAGTACAAGATAATCTGTTTCACCAGATGGTGCTGCTATAGTACAAGATAATCTGTTTCACCAGATGGTGCTGCTATAGTACAAGCGACTCTGTTTCACCAGATGGTGCTGCTATAGTACAAGATAATCTCTTTCACCAGGTGGTGCTGCTATAGTACAAGATAATCTGTTTCACCAGGTGGCACTGCTATAGTACAAAATAATATTTTTCACCAGGTGGTGCTGCTATAGTACAAGAGACTCTGTTTCATCAGGTGGCGCTGCTAAATTACAAGAGAATCTGTTTCACCAGATGGTGCTGCTATAGTACACAATAATCTGTTTCACCAGGTGGTGCTGCTATAGTTCAAAATAATTTGTTTCACCAGGTGGTGCTGCTACTCTACAAGGTTATCTGTTTCACCAGGTGGTGCTGCTATAGTACAAGAGAATCTGTTTCACCAGGTGGTGCGGTTATAGTACAAGATAATCTGTTTCACCAGATGGTGCTGCTATAGTACAAGCGACTCTGGTTCATCAGGTGGTGCTGCTATAGTACAAGATAATCTCTTTCACCAGGTGGTGCTGTTATAGTACAATAGACTCTGTTTCACCAGGTGGTGCTGTTATAGTACAAGAGACTCTGTTTCACCAGGTGGTGCTGCTATAGTACAAGAGACTCTGTTTCACCAGGTGGTGTTGTTATAGTACAAGATAACCTCTTTCATCAGGTGGTGCTGTTATAGTACAAGATAATTTCTTTCATCAGGTGGTGCTGTTACAGTGCCTTGCGAAAGTATTCGGCCCCCTTGAACTTTGCGAACTTTTGCCACATTTCAGGCTTCAAACATAAAGATATAAAACTGTATTTTTTTGTGAAGAATCAACAACAAGTGGGACACAATCATGAAGTGGAACGACATTTATTGGATATTTCAAACTTTTTTAACAAATCAAAAACTGAAAAATTGGGCGTGCAAAATTATTCAGCCCCCTTAAGTTAATACTTTGTAGCGCCACCTTTTGCTGCGATTACAGCTGTAAGTCGCTTGGGGTATGTCTCTATCAGTTTTGCACATCGAGAGACTGACATTTTTTCCCATTCCTCCTTGCAAAACAGCTCGAGCTCAGTGAGGTTGGATGGAGAGCATTTGTGAACAGCAGTTTTCAGTTCTTTCCACAGATTCTCGATTGGATTCAGGTCTGGACTTTGACTTGGCCATTCTAACCCCTGGATATGTTTATTTTCGAACCATTCCATTGTAGATTTTGCTTTATGTTTTGGATCATTGTCTTGTTGGAAGACAAATCTCTGTCCCAGTCTCAGGTCTTTTGCAGACTCCATCAGGTTTTCTTCCAGAATGGTCCTGTATTTGGCTCCATCCATCTTCCCATCAATTTTAACCATCTTCCCTGTCCCTGCTGAAGAAAAGCAGGCCCAAACCATGATGCTGCCACCACCATGTTTGACAGTGGGTATGGTGTGTTCAGGGTGATGAGCTGTGTTGCTTTTACGCCAAACATAACGTTTTGCATTGTTGCCAAAAAGTTCAATTTTGGTTTCATCTGACCAGAGCACCTTCTTCCACATGTTTGGTGTGTCTCCCAGGTGGCTTGTGGCAAACTTTAAACGACACTTTTTATGGATATCTTTAAGAAATGGCTTTCTTCTTGCCACTCTTCCATAAAGGCCAGATTTGTGCAATATACGACTGATTGTTGTCCTATGGACAGAGTCTCCCACATCAGCTGTAGATCTCTGCAGTTCATCCAGAGTGATCATGGGCCTCTTGGCTGCATCTCTGATCAGTCTTCTCCTTGTATGAGCTGAAAGTTTAGAGGGACGGCCAGGTCTTGGTAGATTTGCAGTGGTCTGATACTCCTTCCATTTCAATATTATCGCTTGCACAGTGCTCCTTGGGATGTTTAAAGCTTGGGAAATCTTTTTGTATCCAAATCCGGCTTTAAACTTCTTCACAACAGTATCTCGGACCTGCCTGGTGTGTTCCTTGTTCTTCATGATGCTCTCTGCGCTTTTAACGGACCTCTGAGACTATCACAGTGCAGGTGCATTTATACGGAGACTTGATTACACACAGGTGGATTGTATTTATCATCATTAGTCATTTAGGTCAACATTGGATCATTCAGAGATCCTCACTGAACTTCTGGAGAGAGTTTGCTGCACTGAAAGTAAAGGGGCTGAATAATTTTGCACGCCCAATTTTTCAGTTTTTGATTTGTTAAAAAAGTTTGAAATATCCAATAAATGTTGTTCCACTTCATGATTGTGTCCCACTTGTTGTTGATTCTTCACAAAAAAATACAGTTTTATATCTTTATGTTTGAAGCCTGAAATGTGGCAAAAGGTCGCAAAGTTCAAGGGGGCCGAATACTTTCGCAAGGCACTGTATAGTACAAGATAATCTCTTTTACCAGGTGGTGCTGTTATAGTACAAGATAACCTCTTTCACCAGGTGGTGCTGTTATAGTACAAGATAATCTCTTTCACCAGGTGGTGCTGTTATAGTACAAGAGAATCGGTTTGGAAGTCCAGTTGCAGAGTGTTTCTTCTCTTGACACTGACATATCCAAAGGCATGATTGGGTATTGTGCATCAACAGTGTTTTTTACAATGTGCTTTTGCGATAAGCCCTAGTATGAGTAATATATATTTTTTTATTTTTAAATGTTTCTATAGTGATTGTGAGTATCAAGAACCTTCAAGCGAAGACATTGTCTGAGAAAACTGCTGTTTCATTCAGAGAAAGGCAAACAACCTTTTATTCTCTAACCTCTTTTACTGGTTCCTCAGGTGGGCTTGGCCATTGCTTCATACTGTACATACTCTAACCCGAGGAGTAAAACCAAGAGATTACATTTTACAGACACTCTTATCTTGAGTGATTTATAGGAGCAATTAGGATTAAGTGCCTTGCTCAAAGGGCACATCAACAGATTGTTCACCTAGTTTGCTCAGGGATTCGAACTAGCAACCTTTTGGTTACTGGTCCAGCATTCTCAACCTCACAATGTGATCCCTTAAACGCTGTATTCAAAGCAACTGACAGTTACAGTGATAGTTGACTCCAAACTAACATTTGCTAGGTTCCCAAATGACATGAATCACTGAATTACTTTGAATTGGAAGGACACTACTAGAATGTTCTAGTTCTCACTGACAGAATAACACACCTTGACAATCAACAATTCTTGCCTGGGCCCGGTGGGGTTTTGCATAAATAGAAGTGAGGTAACTCAAAACTGCTTATCTCTGTGGTTCTTGACAAAGCCCTCGTGTTGGAATAATGAGAAGTGAAATTTCTCAGGACATGAGACAGGTCTTCCTTGTAAAAGAGGTGTCCTGACCCTCTATAGGACTTCCCGGCCCTCTATAGGACATCCTGGATAGATATAGACCCAGTGACCTTCCTCCAGGGAGGGGTACTGTCTCTTTAGCCGAATAATAATGACTGTTTTGAATGGACCAAAAGGGTCATATGAACTGAGAATAATTCTGACCCCGTCCATAGTCAATTGATGCCTTTATATGAATGTTCCTTGTAACCTAATAAAAAGTTACAATAAATAAACACTGGTCTCTACGTAATAATTCAAGAAAACGTTGGTTTGTGGTAGAGCATTGTCAAAGACATACGTAGGCTTACATCCATAAAAGGTCCAAAGGTTCAGGGCACTGACTGGCCGTCTAGGGCATATTAGGGTCAGTCAGTCAGTGACCTAAAACTTTTTCAAACAGTCAGTGTCCGTGTTTTTTAATTCTGTAAGCCAGTAAATTCAATTTCAGACTGCCGACTGGGAAGAGTAGCAGAAATAGCTGGAATTATTGCATCAATTGCAAATGAAGTATCGTCACAAGCACATGTGTTGGTTGCTGAAACAACAGGCCTCGTTTTAAACCAATCCTTGTAAACCACGCAGAAGAAGGTTGAAAAGTAGCTCTGGCAGTGTTATCTGTGGCAAAAATGATGATGATGATAACATTGATGATGTTACATTAAGAATGCTGTTACATTCAGAAAGATTATATTGTTAAAGGCCTAGTGCAGCCAAAATCTAGAAATTTCGCTGTGTTTTATATATACTTCCATGCTATGAGGTTGGAATAATACTGTGAAATTGTGAAAGTGATGATAATGCCCTTTTAGTGTAAGACCTGTTTGACGAGTTGTCTCCGCTCAGACCACTCCCAGATAGTCCTAGCTAAATTTTTGCTTGAGAAATTCCTCTTTCTCAAAACCTATTTGTGTTTGTTTTTAATTAAAATGGTCAAAAATAATCACTGTAAAGTACTTAATTGTTACCCAGAAATGATTTGAAAAAAACAACAAACAAAAAAACAGCATTTGTACTTTTAAAATTAAACTGACAGTTTCTGCAAATGAAATTGTGAATAAAAGATTTCACAATATTAATTCTGAGTGAGGTATAGCCTACTGTCCCTGGCCTGAAACAATGTCCTCCTGATCGCACTTTAGGACAGGTAGGGTAGCAATAGGTGTCAAAGGAACAGCTTGACCTATCCATATTGGGGCCAAAGGACCTCTATTAGCATGGACAGCGCCATTGAGGGTTTCCACCATTTTAATGTAGTCAACTTTGTGGGACTTCTAACTTCATTGGCCTTATCCTTCCTGCTGACCTACATGGAGTCTTGTCCAACAGGGTCATTGGCTGGGATCAGCCAATTGTGAAGAACAAAAGTGACTACTTTAAAATGGAGATAGCCTCAATGGCGCTGCCATGCTGTCCAGACGCTATAATGGCACAGATACAAAAGATGAGTCCTCTATCTATCTCTATGGATCTATCTTGGTTTTACAAATCTATATATCCTAGGCGTGGTTGATATTCTTGACAACGGCAAGAATGTTGACTGCAGGTCTTTACACATTTCGCTACAAACTGTCAGACTGGAGCGAAACGTGCTCTTGTAAGGACACTCCCCCTTTAGCGGTTAGTTGTACAACAAGAGTCACATGATTCCATGTGCGTTTCATAAGGCCAGAGAGCCAGCTAAGACTTTAACTGAATGCGCTGCTCTCCTTTACATCATTTTGTAACAATGCGGGACAGTGACATCCACGGCGTCTCTTTCTAGAATTGTCAAAGGAATTGGTTTGGAACTGGCGCGATGTTTTTCTCGTTGGGATCGGTGACAGCTCTAGTGGCTGGCATTTTCGCCCTACACGTTGTACAGAAACTGTGTTTCCCTTACTTTTGGAAGGATGTTTTTTATTTAGTGAAAGTCATCCGATACGGCGCACGTCTGGAGATATTCAAAATTACTTCAAAAGTTGTCACTATCATTGACAGATTCGTCCAACAGGCAGAGCGAATTCCCACAAAACCTTTCCTTATATATGAGGGAATAACGTACACCTATCAAGACATTAACGAGCGGAGCAACAAATTGGCGAATGTCTTCCTCGAGCAGGGCACGTTGAAGAAAGGGGACTCCGTTGCGCTTCTGATGAACAATGAGCCCGACTTCATCTGTGTTTGGTTCGGATTGATCAAACTCGGATGTGCAGTGGCCTTTCTAAACACAAACATTAAGTCCAGATCGTTGCTACATTGTTTCAACTGCTGTGGGGCCAAGACTCTTGTTGTTGGTGCAGGTAAACATGTAATATAGTCTACGTAACAGTTGATGAGTGTCGCGTAGGCTGTTGGCGGCCAATCGGTGACATAATAATTAGATAATGAACGTTATTAGCCTACCACACGACCGCCGTAATGTTTTTGTTTTGTTTTAAAGATGTTTTATTTATTTATTAAATGTGTCCAAAGAAATGTAATGGGGAAAAACATCGTTCACATAGTTGTAGCCCACGCCGGATGTGTTTTGAGAGCTGCAGCATTCCAGGCGATCTGTCATTCCACCCAGCAGCCTTACGAGCCTAACCAGTGTTGTGAAACAGGGATGCTCTAGCAAATGTGCTTGTGTATACTCCCCACTGAATTCTACGAAGTCCTATTGGTGTTACGAATTTTACCTACACACAGTCGTTGACAACGAGACATATCAACATGAGTAAGCTTGTTAAGTCCATATGGCCATGTTACCAAGGATGAAGCTTATTAAGGTGACTGGGTCAAATGCAATGTACATGTATTTCTATACGTTGTGGGGCAGTTTTCCCAGACACATAAAAAAAGTAATGGACCAAAAAGCACTTGGAGATTCTCCGTTGAGCAATAATTTTAGTCCAGGACTATATGGTCTCATCGAACCATGTGTAAAGCATTCCGGTTCATAGTGCTATTACTATGTATGCTATAATTCTAAATGGCCCATACACCTTGTATGATCAGCAATTAATGTCTTCATCATAGACACCGAACATGTTTTATTAGAAGCTCTTATCCAGGACAACTTACAGAAGTGAGTATATATATATATATATTTATATATATATATATATATATTTGTATATTTGTACTGGTCCCCCTGTGGGAATTGAACTAACAACCCTGGAGTTGCAATTTATAGACTGTTTTCTCTGCTACCGCATGGCAAGCGGTACCGGAGCACCAAGTCTAGGACCAAAAGGCTCCTCAACAGTTACTACCTCCAAGCCATTAGAGTTCTGAACAATTCATAAAAATCGCCACCGGACAATTTATGAATCTTTATGAATTGTTCAGCAGTCTAATGGCTTGGGGGTAGTAGCTGTTGAGGAGCCTTTTGGTCCTAGACTTGGTGCTCCGGTACCGCTTGCCGTGCAGTAGCAGAGAAAGCAATCTATAACTTGGGTGACTGGAGTCTCTGATAATTTTATGGGCTTTCCTCTGACACAGCTTATTATGCAGTGCCTTGTGAAAGTATTCGGCCCCCTTGAACTTTGCGACCTTTTGCCACATTTCAGGCTTCAAACATAAAGATATAAAACTGTATTTTTTTGTGAAGAATCAACAACAAGTGGGACACAATCATGAAGGGGAACGACATTTATTGGATATTTCAAACTTTTTTAACAAATCAAAAACTGAAAAATTGGGCGTGCAAAATTATTCAGCCACTTTACTTTCAGTGCAGCAAACTCTCTCCAGAAGTTCAGTGAGGATCTCTGAATGATCCAATGTTGACCTAAATGACTAATGATGATAAATACAATCCACCTGTGTGTAATCAAGTCTCCGTATAAATGCACCTGCACTGTGATAGTCTCAGAGGTCCGTTAAAAGCGCAGAGAGCATCATGAAGAACAAGGAACACACCAGGCAGGTCCGAGATACTGTTGTGAAGAAGTTTAAAGCCGGATTTGGATACAAAAAGATTTCCCAAGCTTTAAACATCCCAGGGAGCACTGTGCAAGCGATAATATTGAAATGGAAGGAGTATCAGACCACTGCAAATCTACCAAGACCTGGCCGTCCCTCTAAACTTTCAGCTCATACAAGGAGAAGACTGATCAGAGATGCAGCCAAGAGGCCCATGATCACTCTGGATGAACTGCAGAGATCTACAGCTGAGGTGGGAGACTCTGTCCATAGGACAACAATCAGTCGTATATTGCACAAATCTGGCCTTTATGGAAGAGTGGCAAGAAGAAAGCCATTTCTTAAAGATATCCATAAAAAGTGTCGTTTAAAGTTTGCCACAAGCCACCTGGGAGACACACCAAACATGTGGAAGAAGGTGGTCTGGTCAGATGAAACCAAAATTGAACTTTTTGGCAACAATGCAAAACGTTATGTTTGGCGTAAAAGCAACACAGCTCATCACCCTGAACACACTATCCCCACTGTCAAACATGGTGGTGGCAGCATCATGGTTTGGGCCTGCTTTTCTTCAGCAGGGACAGGGAAGATGGTTAAAATTGATGGGAAGATGGATGGAGCCAAATACAGGACCATTCTGGAAGAAAACCTGATGGAGTCTGCAAAGGACCTGAGACTGGGACGGAGATTTGTCTTCCAACAAGACAATGATCCAAAACATAAAGCAAAATCTACAATGGAATGGTTCAAAAATAAACATATCCAGGTGTTAGAATGGCCAAGTCAAAGTCCAGACCTGAATCCAATCGAGAATCTGTGGAAAGAACTGAAAACTGCTGTTCACAAATGCTCTCCATCAAACCTCACTGAGCTCGAGCTGTTTTGCAAGGAGGAATGGGAAACAATTTCAGTCTCTCGATGTGCAAAACTGATAGAGACATACCCCAAGCGACTTACAGCTGTAATCGCAGCAAAAGGTGGCGCTACAAAGTATTAACTTAAGGGGGCTGAATAATTTTGCACGCCCAATTTTTCAGTTTTTGATTTGTTAAAAAAGTTTGAAATATCCAATAAATGTCGTTCCACTTCATGATTGTGTCCCACTTGTTGTTGATTCTTCACAAAAAATACAGTTTTATATCTTTATGTTTGAAGCCTGAAATGTGGCAAAAGGTCGCAAAGTTCAAGGGGGCCGAATACTTTCGCAAGGCACTGTATAGGTCCTGGATGGCAGGAAGCTTGGCCCCAGTGATGTACTGGGCCGTTCGCACTACCCTCTGTAGCGCCTTACGGTCGGATGCCGAGCAGTTGTCATACCAGGCGGTGATGCAACCGGTCAGGATGCTCTCGATGGTGCAGCTGTAGAACCTTTTTGAGGATCTGGGGACCCATGCCAAATCTTTTCAGTCTCCTGAGGGGGGGGGGGAGGTTTTGACATGGTATGTTTGGACCGTGATAGATCGCTGATGATGTGGACAACTCTTGACCCGCTCCACTACAGCCCCGTCGATGTTAATGGGGGCCTGTTAGGTCTGCCTTTTTTCTGTAGTCCACGAGCAGCTCCTTTGTCTTGCTCACATTGAGGGAGAGGTTGTTGTCCTGGCACCACACTGCCAGTGCTCTGACCACCTCTCATGGGCCACTCATTAGAAATGTGTTAACTGTGAGTCCCCTTGGCTAAAGGCCAAATTTAGGATGACGACGTCCTAAACCTGCTGGGAATATCTCTCTTCCCTGTACTCACTCCTACTTTACTGCTTTCTTCAATGCATCTGTGCTTACTCAGAGGCCTAATCTCATACACCTGCTTGCTGGCACAGTTGTCCTTCATCAGTGACAATTTTTATTTTACTAGGCAAGTCAGTTAAGAACAAATTCGGCCTAGGAACAGGGGCAGAACAACAGATTTGTACCTTGTCAGCTTGGGGGTTTGAACTTGCAACCTTCCGGTTACTAGTCCAACGCTCTAACCACTAGGCTACTTTGACAGTATAACAATCCTCATTTGAGATTGTCATGCATTTCACACACAGGATATAACGGATTGATGTCAATGGAGGGAGCATGCAAAAAAAACCTTGACAATATGCATTGAACATAATGGTACAGCATTAGTGTCCAGAAGCAGGGTGGCCTAGTGGTTAGAGTGTAGAGGCGGCAGGGTAGCCTAGTGGTTAGAGTGTAGAGGCGGCAGGGTAGCCTAGTGGTTAGAGTGTAGAGGCGGCAGGGTAGCCTAGTGGTTAGAGTGTAGAGGCGGCAGGGTAGCCTAGTGGTTAGAGTGTAGAGGTGGCAGGGTAGCCTAGTGGTTAGAGTGTAGAGGCGGCAGGGTAGCCTAGTGGTTAGAGTGTAGAGGCGGCAGGGTAGCCTAGTGGTTAGAGTGTAGAGGTGGCAGGGTAGCCTAGTGTTTAGAGTGTAGAGGTGGCAGGGTAGCCTAGTGGTTAGAGCGTTGGACTAGTAACCAGCAGGTAGCCTAGTGGTTAGAGTGTAGAGGCGGCAGGGTAGCCTAGTGGTTAGAGTGTAGAGGCGGCAGGGTAGCCTAGTGGTTAGAGCATTGGACTAGTAACCGGAAGGTTGCAAGTTCGAATCCCCGAGCTGACAAGGTACAAATCTGTCGTTCTGCCCCTGAACAGGCAGTTAACCCACTGTTCCTAGGCCGTCATTGAAAATAAGAATTTGTTCTTAACTGACTTGCCTAGTAAAATAAAGGTGAAATTTTTAAATTTTTTAAAAAGCAACCACTTACATTTATTTAACCGAGTCCCAGATCCATGTGGTCTGTGTTGCCTGGACAAGGCAATTATTGAGTGATTCGCCCTATTGAATAACTCATTCACTTCACTATTATTCCTCTCAGACCTGTTGGACTCCTTGGAGGACATCTTGCCCAGCTTCCTGGAGGACAACATCTCGGTGTGGGCCATGAAGAACGAGAGCAGCCACACGGAGGTCCAGACACTGCTAGATAAGATGGACAAGGCGTCGGACAAGCCCACCCCGCCTGCCCTGAGGGCTACCACCTCCCTCAAGGCCGCCACCCTCTACATCTTCACCTCAGGAACCACTGGTGCGTCTGTTACGTGTTTAATTGTCATTAGTTATACGTTAAAGGGGAAGTTCAGGATTTTACAACTTGATGTTAGATCTATGGGCCAAGAGAAACTGTAACTCATGGTTTGGTTTTCCAAACAGCCACTACAAACTTCATCTTTAGCCACCACTAGCAAATAGTCAATGGAAGTGATGGAGGCAAAATCACTTTCAAGTTCAATTCTGAACTTCCCCTTTAATTACTATTTAGTTGCATGTTAATCACGTATTAGTTGCACGTTTATTAAATGAATGACTCCTTCGTTAGCACTTAACATGAGTGTTTTCATTTGAGGAGGCCCATTAGTAAGTACGTGATTGTTAGTATAACATCACCTTAAATCATCACTATGTTGCGTTGTTTTAGTTTTGTTGCTGGGAAACCACCACCTCTCACCCCTGCTAATTAGCTGATTGTCCTTGAGGGAGGTCAGACTCAACTCTCGTGACTGAATTCGTTTCTCAGTCAGGTTTCCCTCCCAATTGGCGACAGATTTTCATGCGAATACTCAAAAATCGACGTAAAAAAATAATGTGCGTGTTTTACCACGTTTCCATCAAATGGACGTGTTGCGGACTGTGCTTGATGACGTATTGGACATAAAAATGACTTGTGGTTCAATTCCAATGTACCGAATAAAAATACAGATTAGCTGGGTAACATTTTTAATTCTACTGATTGTTTTGTCACTCTAAAAATGTTGTGTTATATAGCGAATGTACCCACAATGGTCTTGACACATTTTCTCCAGCCAACGGCTCACACATACAGGGTGGCTATAGCCTTTATGATGAGATTTATTCTGGACAAAAGAACGAGATTATTTGTATTTATCAAACGTCAGTCGAGCATCGATCATCGTGTCACCAGAATGAGACACTCCATATTTATTGGAAAGGGGCATCATGCTCATCACGGTGCACTTTGATCATCCTGTGAAGTTCATCATGTATTTCATCTGTAGCCTAATAAACTGTACTCTTTCCCGAGTCGTAGTGGGAGGACCACACAACATATCATGTATTTCATCTGTAGCCTAATAAACTGTACTCTTTCCCGAGTCGTAGTGGGAGGACCACACAACATATCATGTATTTCATCTGTAGCCTAATAAACTGTACTCTTTCCCGAGTCGTAGTGGGAGGACCACACAACATATCATTGCATGACTCCCAAGTTTGCTTCAATATTATGGTTATTATATCAATACTTGGTCATAAAAGCGTTTCTACCGCCATTTCTCGCATAATACATTTTACCGACACAAAAAGATCCCACCTTGTCTTGCGTATTTTTGTTATGTTGACATTTGGAACGTTTTTACTGACAAGTTTCCATCAGGCCTGTCGTGAAATTTGTTTTTTAAAAATCCAACATGTACTTTACCGGCATTTAAAAGTTGGATGATAACCTGGTTAGTAAGACTCAACTAACATGGTGTTTATATTTGGGGGGGGTGTCATTAGGTTGGCAAGGTCAATAATGACATGGAATGTAAGACTCAACTAACATGGTGTTTATATTGGGGGGTCATTAGGTTGGCAAGGTCAATAATGACATGGAATGTGTCTCAAATGGTCCCCTATTCCCTTATATAGTGCCTTACTTTTGACCTGGGCCCCATAGGGTTAAAGTCAAAAGGAGTGCACTATATAGGGAATAGGGTGTTTTCGGGGCGAAGAGATTATTATTATTATTATTATTATTATTATACAAGATGGGAATAGAAGTGGGATTCAGGGCTAAAGCCAGGTTCCTTTTCATGTTTGAATAAAATAGTGATCTATTTCCTGTTGTTCATAAAACTTCCCCTGTACAGAGATAAGAATCAACAGGTCAACCTGATAGAACATCGTGTTGCGAATGTTGTGTTTTTAGTGGAGCCGTTCGTTCTTGACTGCAGACAACACCACTCTTAACTTTGAATGGGTTGAACTTCTTTTGGTTCATATGTCTGAATGTGGACTTTGAAGATCAACATACCACCATCCTTTAGCAATGATATCTGACCGTCCTGTACCACAGTGGAACGATACAATGATATCGGACCGTCCTGTACCACAGTGGAACGATACAATGATATCGGACCGTCCTGTACCACAGTGGAACGATACAATGATATCGGACCGTCCTGTACCACAGAGGAACGATACAATGATATCTGACCTCTGTTTGCTTTTCCTATAATGTGTTGTATTGATTTCCTCCCATGTCCTTTCATCGTGGCCATTCTACAATGTCTATTCAGATAGGATGTGGTTAATAATACAGTCGATCTGCAATTATTAGAGACATTTTCAAAGTTGGATAGTGATACAGCAGTCTGCATGACATTTTAGTAATCAAATAGGTCAGGGTAGTTATTTTTATATGACGTGTAGGCGTTTATTTGATCTGTCTATGTTATGGCATGTTCCCAAGAGGAGGATCAGACTCCGCTTTCATATTGAAATATGTTGCACACAGGAGTCATTTTGTCCGTGACCAGCCACCACACACCGGGGTAAAGTTTCTCCCTAGGTACAGCTCTAGGATCAGCTTCCCCCTCCCCCAATGCAAACCTTACCCATTAGAGGGGAAAACACTAAACTGATCCAAGATCTGTGTCTAGCAGCAACTTCACCCTACACCTACAATAAGACAGTAAAGAGGGGCTAAGAATGATGAGCCTTATGTTACAACGTGTGTGTGTGTGTGTGAATAGCATTCTCCCGTGGTTGTCGTAATGTTGGTTGATGGTCGTGTCGGTGTTGTTGCAGGTCTGCCTAAGGCTGCGGTCATCACACACCTCCAGTCCCTGAAGGCTGCAGCAGGGTTCTGGGCCTACGGTGGGTCGGAAGATGACGTGGTCTACATCCCCCTGCCTCTCTACCACAGTGCAGCCTCTCTCATCGGTGTCGGGGGAACCATCGAGATGGGTAAAATGGCAGCAGTATATCTCTATTGGCTGTGTTCAAATACTTTTAAAGATGCATCATTCCTTCCTTCCTTCCTTTCATATTTCCTTCCTTCCGCCAGCAGCATACCACCTTGTATTCCATTGCTGGCTTGACTCTGAATCTAAGGACGGTCCTGGTCGGTCAGTCCTGGTCGGTCCCTGGATGGGCGACCAGATGTAGCTGGAAGTGGTGCTGAAGGGCCAGTAGGGGGCCTTCTTTCCTCTCGTCTAAGGAAGGTCCAATGTTCCCAGGGCAGTGAAGGGGACATTGCCTTTCAGTGCGTAGGGTGCATCTTTCGGATGGGATGTTCAAATAAGTTTCCTGACTCTCTGTGGTCACTAAAGATCCCATGGCACTTATTGTAAGAGTAGGGGTGTTAACCCCGGTGTCCTGGATAAATGTCTAATATGGCCCTCATACACTATCATGGCCACCTAATCATCCCCAGCTTCCAAAACTACTCATTCCTCTAAAGTGCCAAATGGGATATTCTATTGGTTCCTTTGCACCAGTCAAGCTCAATCAAACTCCGCTTATGCATTTGAAAGAACACATACTATTTGAACGCAGGTCTATGAAAACCTGTATGAAAGATTAAGGACACCTGCTCTTTCCATGACAGACTGACCAGGTGTATCCAGGTGAAAGCTATGGTCCCTTATTAAATCCATTGAAATAGTGTAGATGAACGGGAGGAGACAGGTTAAAGAAGGATTTTTAAGCCTTGAGACATGGATTGTGTACGTGTGCCATTCAGAGGGTGAATGGGCAAGACTAAATATTTTAGTGCCTTTTGAACGGGGTATGGTAGTAGGTGCCACCGGGTTGTGTCAAGAACTACAACGCTGCTGGGTTTTTCACGCTCAACAGTTTCCCGTGTGTATCAAGAATGGTCCACCACCCAAAGGGCATCCAGCCAACTTGACACAACTGTGGGAAGCATTGGAGTCAACATGGGTCAGCATCCCTGTGAAATATTTGACACCATGTAGAGTCCACGCACCAACGAATTGAGGCTGTTCTGAGGGCAAAAGGGGGGCAGAGGGGTGCAACTCAATATTAGGATGGTGTTCTTAATGTTTTGTTCACTTAATGTAAGATGGTGTGTTGAGACATTCACTTTTTCCTGTTCAATTGTTTCATAACAAAAACACGATACAGTAGGTTTGTTTCTTAAGGAAAAGTTGTCTGAATTAAGGCTATGTTAGGACACGGCTACAATGATGTGCATGACTACATTAAACAACTCTCGACGGATGTGTTATCTAGAGACGCGTGCAGTCCTCACAGTCAATATATTTAAATATAGACAATAACAGCCAGGGCAACGTGAAACCATTATTTTTATTCCCACACTCGTTATGAATTCTGATTTACATGCGTAAGGTAGAAACCATCTTGTGTCTTTCCTGCGTCAGTGTTGTTACTATACCGAGTCTCGTTTCAAGAGTGCTTCCTGGTGTGTCCCAAATGGCACCCTATTCCCTCTATAGTGCACTACTTTTGACCGGTGCCCTATGGAGCCTGTTAAGAAGTAGTGCACTATATAGGGAATAGGGTGCGGTTTGGGACGCATTGTGTTTCTAATGCCTCTGCAATCACTGGTGATCCTTCATTTCTCCCCAATTAGCATCTCAATGAATGCTTTCAGAGCAGGATGAGCAAACGGGCATGTCGTGTACACTAACTAACAAGTTGCGTGACCGACAGTAACCGGCTGAGGCTTCAGTGTTGCTGGTTGGAAATGATTTGTCAGATGTGAATGATTTTGACTGATTTGGAGTACAGTATGGTCACTTAAAGCAGAGTATGGAGACTTAAAGCAGAATATGTAAACACAAAAATACAAAATGGTCACTTAAAGCAGAATATGTAAACACAAAAATACAAAATGGTCACTTAAAGCAGAATATGTAAACACAAAAATACAAAATGGTCCTTCTCAATACCATGGTGGCTTCAGATTTATTTGTATTTTTGATTGGTGCACATTTATTCCGAATAACAGCAAAGTTGACAGTCTTCCTCAACTTCCTCACAACGCACATTTGCTTCCTGGAAAACCTGGGACAGGTCAAGGACCTGTCTATAACACTCAGTCCATTTTTTTTTTAGCATATTTACTCAGTGTGGCAACGAGAACACAACACTTGACTACCTCTGATTATATCTGAAGGACTATAGGCTCGATTTTACTATAGGCTGTGGAGAGTGTTTACTACTATAGGCTGCTGGAGAGTGAGGGTTTACTATAGGCTTGTTTACTAAGGCTGTGTGGAGAGGAGGGTTTACTATAGGCTGTGTGGAGAGTGAGGGTTTACTATAGGCTGTGTGGAGAGGGTTTACTATAGAGGGTTTACTATAGGCTGTGGAGAGTGAGGTTACTATAGGCTGCGTGGAGAGTGAGGGTTTACTATAGGCTGTGGCTGGAGAGTGAGGGTTTACTATAGGCTGTGGAGAGTGAGGGTTTACTATAGGCTGCGTGGAGAGTGAGGGTTTACTATAGGCTGCGTGGAGAGTGAGGGTTTACTATAGGCTGCGTGGAGAGTGAGGGTTTACTATAGGCTGCGTGGAGAGTGAGGGTTTACTATAGGCTGCGTGGAGAGTGAGGGTTTACTATAGGCTGCGTGGAGAGTGAGGGTTTACTATAGGCTGTGTGGAGAGTGAGGGTTTACTATAGGCTGTGTGGAGAGTGAGGGTTTACTATAGGCTGTGTGGAGAGTGAGGGTTTACTATAGGCTGCGTGGAGGGAGGGTTTACTATAGGCTGCGTGGAGAGTGAGGGTTTACTATAGGCTGCGTGGAGAGGGTTTACTATAGGCTGCGTGGAGAGTGAGGGTTTACTATAGGCTGCGTGGAGGTGAGGGTTTACTATAGGCTGCGTGGAGAGTGAGGGTTTACTATAGGCTGCGTGGAGAGTGAGGGTTTACTATAGGCTGCGTGGAGAGTGAGGGTTTACTATAGGCTGCGTGGAGAGTGAGGGTTGGGTTTACTATAGGCTGCGTGGAGGGAGGGTTTACTATAGGCTGCGTGGAGAGTGAGGGTTTACTATAGGCTGCGTGGAGAGTGAGGGTTTACTATAGGCTGGCTGTGGAGAGTGAGGGTTTACTATAGGCTGCGTGGAGAGTGAGGGTTTACTATAGGCTGCGTGGAGAGTGAGGGTTTACTATAGGCTGGGTTTACTGGCTGCGTGGAGAGTGAGGGTTTACTATAGGCTGCGTGGAGAGTGAGGGTTTACTATAGGCTGCGTGGAGAGTGAGGGTTTACTATAGGCTGCGTGGAGGTGAGGGTTTACTATAGGCTGCGTGGAGAGTGAGGGTTTACTATAGGCTGCGTGGAGAGTGAGGGTTTACTATAGGCTGCGTGGAGAGTGAGGGTTTACTATAGGCTGCGTGGAGAGTGAGGGTTTACTATAGGCTGCGTGGAGAGTGAGGGTTTACTATAGGCTGCGTGGAGAGTGAGGGTTTACTATAGGCTGCGTGGAGAGTGAGGGTTTACTATAGGCTGCGTTTACTATAGGCTGCGTGGAGAGAGTGAGGGTTTACTATAGGCTGCGGCTGGTGGAGAGTGAGGGTTTACTATAGGCTGGCTGTGGAGAGTGAGGGTTTACTATAGGCTGTGTGGAGAGTGAGGGTTTACTATAGGCTGCGTGGAGAGTGAGGGTTTACTATAGGCTGCTGTGGAGAGTGAGGGTTTACTATAGGCTGCTATAGGCTGGTGGAGAGTGAGGGTTTACTATAGGCTGCGTGGAGAGTGAGGGTTTACTATAGGCTGCGTGGAGAGTGAGGGTTTACTATAGGCTGCGTGGAGAGTGAGGGTTTACTATAGGCTGCGTGGAGAGTGAGGGTTTACTATAGGCTGCGTGGAGAGTGAGGGTTTACTAAAGGCTGCGTGGAGAGTGAGGGTTTACTATAGGTTCTGTGTTTGAAGAACTCTAATGGCAGCCCGTACATGAAGGCGTTAGGGGTGATGCCCCACTTGTGATTGGTCCAAAAAATATATGTAATAATATTTTTTTTTAAATAAAATCCAATCTTATTTGTCACATGCTTTGTAAACACCAGGTGTAGACTAACAGTGAAATTCTTATGGGCCCTTCCCAACAAATAGAGAAAAAAATTGAAAAGTAATAATAAATTAACAATGATTAATGATAACTTGGCTATATACACGGGGTACCAGTACTGAGTCAATGTATGAGGTAATTGAGGTAGATAAGTACATATAACTAGAAATAAAGTGAGTAGGCAACAGGGTAGATAATAAATAGTAGCAGCAGCGTATGTGATGAGTCAAAAACATTAGTGCAAATAGAGTCCGTTAAATGTAGCACTTATGACTTAGGGGGTAGAAGCTGTTCAGGTTCCTATTGGTTCCAGACTTGGCGCATCGGTACCACTTGCAATGCGGTAGCAGAGAGAACAGGCTATGACTTGGGTGGCAGGAGTGTTTGACAATATTACGTGAAAAAAACATATAAATGCAACATAAACATAAAGTGTTGGTCCAATGTTTCACGAGCTGAATAAAAGGTCCCAGAAATGTCCCACAAAAAGCTTATTTCTCTCAAATGTTGTGGTGAAATGTTTACATCCCTGTTAGTGAGCATTTCTCCTTTGCCAAGATAATCCATCCATCTAATGGGTGTGGCATATCAAGAAGTATTTCTGTCTGTAATAAAGCCCTTTTGTGGATAAAAAACAACAACCTCATTCTGATTGGCAGGGCCTGGCTCCTTGTCTGGATCCTCTCGTGTGGAAAAACACAGCTTTTACAAGCCCCATGTTATGAAATAGGCGACGCACGTCAGTCGACTCTCTCTTTATACATTTTTTAAAAGTAGTCTCTGGGCCAATAAAAACTCTAATCCATACTTCGATTTACTTTAAACAGCCACTACAAACTTCAGTTAACTGTAGGCACTGCTAGCAACAACAAAAACAATGGCAGTGGTTTGGGCAACCGTGCAATTATCACGTTGAACTTAATCTCTCTGTATAAAGTGTTTTCTAAGGCGTTTTATGAAGTATTTGTCAAGCATTTATTATCAGCTTATAAGCAATACGATGTAATAAATCTAAGGATTTATCTGTATTTGAGGCAACTTAACTACTTCTTCTTGTGTTTATATATAGTACACCTAAATCAGCAACATGTTCCTACTAGGGAATAGTCAGCTGAGTGAGTTTCCCCCTCTATTCTTTCTCCATCCATCCCATATTCACTCCGCACAGATATGGATGATGAGAGCTTTCTAACTCTGACATTTAAAAAAATATATATATATTTCTCTGTGATTTTTAAATGTGTTGTGTTTTTTCTCTCCCCCAGGCGCTACCTGTGTCTTGAAGAAGAAGTTCTCAGCCTCACAGTTCTGGAATGACTGTAGAAAATACGACGTGACCATCTTCCAGTATATCGGCGAGCTCTGTCGATATCTGTGCAATCAGCCTAAGGTAATAACTATTCATTTTTTGACATGGTTCGCCCCTTTTGCTCAGTACAGTCGTCACGTGTTTATTTTTCTTTCAGAGGTGTACAACCTTTACTTCAATGTCCCTCTTTAACTTCTATTTCACCTGTCATCTTTGTTCCATCTTTACTAAGTAAGTCCCTTCAGAATGTATTTGCACCCGTTGACTCATTCCACATTTTTGTTGTGTTACAGCCTGGATTTAAAAAATAATCTCAACCATCTACACATTACCCCATATTGACAAAGTGAAAACATGTTTTTAAGACATTTTTGCAAATGTAGTGAAAATAAACTACGTAAATATATAATTTACATAAGTAATCACACCCCTGAGTCAATACATGTTAGAATCACCTTTTGCAGCGATTACAGCTGTGAGTCTTTCGTAGTTAAGTCTCTTAAGAGCTTTGGACACCTGGATTGTACAGTATTTGCACAACAATTTTCTTAAAAAATCTTCAAGCTCTGTCAAATATGTTATTGATCATTGCTAGACAGCTATTTTCTAGTCCGACCATAGATTTTCAAGACGATTTTAAGCAACGTATAAAATAAGCAACTTGGTAAGCAACTCCAGTGTATATTTGGCCTCGTGTTTTTAGATTTTTGTCCTACTGGAAGGTGAATTTGTCTGCCAGTGTCTGTGGGAAAACAGACTACCAGGTTTTCCTCCAGGATTTTGCCTGTGCTTAGCTCTAATTCCATTTATTTTTGTCACAAAAAACTCTCCAGTCCTTGCCGATGACAAGCATACCCATAACATGATGCAGTCACCACCATGCTTGGATTTGCCCCAAACATAACGCTTTGTATTCGGAACTTAAAGTTAATTTCTTTGCCACATTTAAAAAAGTTTAAAGTTTAACTTTAGTATCTTAATGCAAACAGGATGTGTGTTTTGGAATATTTGCATTCTTTACTGGCATCCTTCTTTCTTACTCTGTCATTTAGGTTGGTATTGTGAAGTAACTACAATGTTGATCCATCCTCAGTTTTCTCCTATCACAGCCATTAAACTCTGAAACTTTTTGAAAGTCACAATTGGCCTCTTGGTGAAATCCCTGAGCGGTTTCCTTCCTCTCCGGCAACTGAGTTAGGAAGGACACCTGTATCTTTGTAGTGACTGGGTGTATTGATACACCAGCCAACGTGTAATTAAGAACTTCACCATGCTCAAACGGATATTCAAAGTCTGCTTTTTAAATGTTTACCCATCTATCGATAGGTGCACTTCTTTGAGAGACATTGGAAAACCACCCTGGTCTTTGTGGTTGAGTCTGTTTGAAATTCACTACTCAACTGTATGTGTGGGTTACAGAGATGAGGTAGTCATTCAGAAATCATGTTAAACACTATCATTGCACATAGTGATTCCATGTTATTATGTAACTTGTTGAAATGTTTTACTCCTGAACACATTCAGGCTTGCCATAACAATTCATTTGTAAACATTTTTCAAACCATACTTCTCTTCTGACATTATGGGGTATTGTGTGTTGGCCAGTGACACAAATGCTCAATTTAATCAATTTTAAATTCAGGCTGTAACACAACAAAATGTGAAAGTCAAGGGGTGTGAATACTTTCTGAAGGCATCTGGCTAACAAGTCCACTGATTGTATCATCAAATGACTTAATCATCATTTGGTCTTTATGAAAATCTCATTTGTTCCTGAGAAATTCCCATCACCACAACCCCCCCCTCCAACTTTTCATAAGCCAGCCTGAACTCCCACTGCACTAGCATCACAAGCCGACAGGGATATGGTTATTTAAAAAAAAAAATGTAATTGATTTGTTACAATACTTTATACTTTTCCAAGGCGAGAAAGTTATTTTCGGTCACAGCTACTCCCTGAACAAAGTAGTGATCGTAAAAAAACATTGTGAGCGATTTGTGTTGCATTTTCATGGCTGTAGGACAACAGGGACTTTTGTTAGGTTGTCCGTGTTCCAAATCTGTATCTGTTTCCCCTCTCCTCCCTATCAGGTCAGAATAATTCCACCCTGGCTGACCGGGCCGAACAAGAGTACAGAGCTCAAAGAACTCTTTGTCCCCTCTTTCTCTATCTCTCTCCCTCTCTCGGTCATCCTAATGCACGTGGGTGGAAGGCTGGCAGTGGCACAGGCCTCCCCACAGATGGACAAAAGTTGACACATTCAGTACGCACACACATTGTCACACAAGGCAAGAATCCACACACACACAAACATTCATTACAAGTGCTCTTGATGCAAACAGGCTGTATATACTGTACACACAGGCCTTGAGGCCATAGTTACCTAAAGCGCTATCTCACTACAATTTCACAACAGCACAGAGGAAAATGAACTACAAACAAAAAAAGCACACAAGGCACGCTCAAGCATGGAACGGCAGGGCTAAGAGCAGGCATCATTATTTTGCCATTGTAAGGGGTCCAAACACACATGAATGGACGAGTATGATATTATTCAATCTGTCCTTGTGCTTCTCCAGTCTGGCGGCAATTATTGGAAAACAGAATGTGTGAGTGGATGAGCAAACATGGGGCGGATGTCTCAGATGTGGGGGGGTGTCTCTTCTAGAAAAGCACTGACAAAGCCAGCTTCAGAATGTACATACATAGACTACCGTTCAAAAGTTTGGGGTCACTTAGAAATGTCCTTGTTTTTGAAAGAAAACCTTTTTTTGTTGTCTATTAAAACAACATCAAATTGAGCAGAAATCAAGTGTAGATGTTGTGAATGACTATTGTAGCTGGAAACGGCAGATTTTTAAAAATGAAATATCTACATAGGCCAGAAAATTATGTCATGGCTTTACAACGTTCCAATGGCACGTTGTGTTAGCTAATCCAAGTTTATAATTTTAAAAGGATAATTGATCATTAGAAAACCCTTTTGCAATTATGTTAGCACAGCTGAAAACTGTTGTGCTGATTAAAGATGCAATACAACTGACCTTATTTAGACTAGTTGAGTATCTGGAGCATCAGCATTTGTGGGTTCGATTACAGGCTCAAAATGGTCAGAAACAAAGACCTTTCTTCTGAAACTCGTCAGTCTATTCTTGTTCTGAGAAATTAAGGCAATTCCATGCGAGAAATTTCCAAGAAACTGAACATCTCGCACAACGCTGTGTACTACTCCCTTCACAGAACAGTGCAAACTGGCTCTAACCAGAATAGAAAGAGGAGTGGGAGGCCCCGGTGCACAACTGAGCAAGAGGACAAGTACAATACATTAGAGTGTCTAGTTTGAGAAACATATACCTCACAAGTCCTCAACTGGCAGCTTCATTAAATAGTACCCGCAAAACGCGACAAGGCAACTCCAGGATGTTGGCCTTCTAGGAAAAGTTCCTCTGTCCAGTGTCTGTGTTCTTTTGCCCATCTTAATCTTTTCTTTTTATTAGCCAGTCTGAGATATGGCTTTTTCTTTGCAACTCTGCCTAGAAGGTAGCCCGTCATTGTAAATAAGAATTTGTTCTTAATTAACTGACTTGCCTAGTTAAATAAAGGTAAATAATTATAATCTCTACATAGGGGAATCTTCACCGCAGAGCCATTGGTCTTTTTCAACCATTTCAGTCATGCTCTCTTCCCACCAAAACCGACCTCCTTGAATGAAATACTTGTTTCCACAGTATTATTTCATTTATTTACCCTCCAGTTAATCTCAGACTTCCTCGTTTAAAACAATCTTTTTCCCAGAGGAGACTGGAAACAATTAAAAACTGAGCCAGTATAAGGAATACAGACCACGGCTAAATAAAAACCCACATTGATGACTTCAAGTATTGAGAATATTCCTAAAGCATTTTGTAACATTATTCTTCATATTCACAGGCAATTTCTACAAGAAGGCTTAGATTGGCATCCATAGACTTGAAATCACTGGCCACTTTAATAATGTTTGCATAACTTTCACTGCCCATCTCATACAGTTGAAGCTGGAAGTTTACATACACTTAGGTTGGAGTCATTAAAACTTGTTTTTCAACCACTCCACAAATTCCTTGTTAACAAACTATAGTTTTGGCAAGTCGGTTAGGACATCTACTTTGTGCATGACACAAGTCATTTTTCCAACAATTGTTTACAGACAGATTATTCCACTTATAATTAATTCACTGAATCACAATTCCAGTGGGTCAGAAGTTTACATACATTAAGTTGACTTTAAATAGCTTGGAAAATCCCATAAAATTATGTCATGGCTTTAGAAGCTTCTGAAAGGCTAATTGACTTCATTTGAGTCAATAGGAGGTGTACCTCTGGATATATTTCAAGGCCTACCTTAAAACCTTGTGGCTCTTTGCTTATCATCATGGAAATAAAAGCTTAAATAAATCGTTCTCTCTACTATTATTCTGACATTTCACATTCTTAAAATAAAGTGGTGATACTAACTGACCTAAGACAGGGGATGTTTACTAGGATTAAATGTCAGGAATTGTGAACAACTGAGTTTAAATGTATTTGGCTACTGTGTATGTAACCTTCTGACGTCAACTGTACATACAGTATTCTATACTATCCTACTCAGTTTTTGCTGCTCTGAATCGCTCATCCATATGTGGATAGTCTTAATTACATTTACTTAGATATTTGTGTATTGGGTATGTGTTGTGAAATTGTTAGATATTACTTGTTATATATTACTGTACTGTCGGAGCTAGAAACACAAGCATTTTGCTACACCCGCAATAACATCTGATAACCACGTGTATGTGACCAATAACATCTGCTAAACACGTGTATGGTAACCAATAACATTTGATATATATATATATATATATATACATTTCAGTCATTTAGCAGACGGTCTTATCCTTACAGTAGTGAGTGCATACATTTTTCATACTGGTCCTCTGGGAATCGAACAAGCACCATTCTCTAACAACTGAGCCATATACTGTATATTATTGTCAACCATGCTATATTATTTACACTTGTCAGTTTTAAATGGAGGAGTGCTCTGCTTGTATCTAACATGCTGTTGACTCCATTTCCCATCAGGCCGAGGGGGAGAAGAAGCACAAGGTGCACATGGGTGTGGGAAACGGGCTCCGGCAGGACGTGTGGCGGGAGTTCCACCGACGTTTCGGCGAGATCCGCATGTGCGAGCTCTACGGCTCCACAGAGGGCAACCTGTGTTTCATGAACCACATCGGCAAGATCGGAGCAGTGGGCCGCTCCAACTTTTTCTACAAGGTGATAGGTTACAATTTATTTATTTTTTCCGCCAACCTGGCAACCCATTGTATGGAAATTTTAAAGCTGGCTTAAGTTGGAACAAATTAATTCTGGACAAACTATGTATTTGATCAGTGTTTCCCCTTTATGCTTTTTGCAGCAGCGCACCACTGCTGTTGAAAAAGATCTTAGGGGAAACACTGATTGTATCATGCCCAACATCGGCCCCCATTAGGGGCATGTTTCCAGACACGTACTAAGGCTAGTCCTGGAGGGAAAAAACTCTTACAATGGAAAATCTCATTTAGTTCTGGACTAGGCTTCATCTGTGTCTGGGAAACCAGCCCTTAGTCTGTTTTTCACCAGCCACTGACTCAGGCCAATGTCTCACGTTTATGTTAATATACCCAACTTGGCAACCCAATGGGGTCATATGGAAAACCAATTGTGGCTTTTGTTAATGTGGCCTGCAGTGTAAGTTATCAAGCCCAACATGGCAACCCCCTTGATATCCTGACGGAATATCTGTTAGT
Organism: Oncorhynchus tshawytscha; assembly: GCF_018296145.1. Taxonomy (NCBI): domain Eukaryota; kingdom Metazoa; phylum Chordata; class Actinopteri; order Salmoniformes; family Salmonidae; genus Oncorhynchus; species Oncorhynchus tshawytscha. Next base: position 43,473,670 of record NC_056448.1, on the reverse strand, counting down.
GTGTGTCTACTGTTGTCTTGTGCATCGTAAATTGTCATTTCTGATTTTGGTTACAATTTGAAAGATAAGCCCAACCTGCTGATTTGCGATACAATGGTCCCAGTTATGCTCTTCCAAACTCCATTGCTTACTGTGAAGCCAAACATTTGGCAACGACAATGAGTGATGAGTTGACATGATAGGACAAACAGACTGCCGCTGGATTCAAGGTTTCACACTAACTGAAGCCCGAACAAGGGCATTGAATGCAATGGAATTCATCCTAGTAGGAACTCACTTACTCAGACACAGAGAGATCATATAACATTAATAAAGAAAGTTCATTTTTAAAATTATATATTTAATTGTTCTAAGTAATTATTACTGGCCTTGACTGAACATTGGATCCAGAATATTAGAGTAGTCTCTAAATTTGAAATTCATTTTTAAAAGTTCATTTGTCCTCTTAGCAATTTCAATGATGGGCTGTGTCTTAAATCAGGTTTTCCCAACTCCAGTCCTCCAGTAACCCCAACAGTACACAATATGTAGGGCAGTGTTTCCCAACTCCAGTCCTCCAGTAACCCCAACAGTACACATTATGTAGGGCAGTGTTTCCCAGTCCTCCAGTAACCCCAACAGTACACATTATGTAGGGCAGTGTTTCCCAGTCCTCCAGTAACCCCAACAGTACACATTATGTAGGGCAGTGTTTCCCAGTCCTCCAGTAACCCCAACAGTACACATTATGTAGGGCAGTGTTTCCCAGTCCTCCAGTAACCCCAACAGTACACATTATGTAGGGCAGTGTTTCCCAGTCCTCCAGTAACCCCAACAGTACACATTATGTAGGGCAGTGTTTCCCAGTCCTCCAGTAACCCCAACAGTACACATTATGTAGGGCAGTGTTTCCCAGTCCTCCAGTAACCCCAACAGTACACATTATGTAGGGCAGTGTTTCCCAACTCCAGTCCTCCAGTAACCCCAACAGTACACATTATGTAGGGCAGTGTTTCCCAGTCCTCCAGTAACCCCAACAGTACACATTATGTAGGGCAGTGTTTCCCAACTCCAGCCCTCCAGTAACCCCAACAGCACACATTATGTAGCGCAGTGTTTCCCAACTCAAGTCTTGCATCTGTGCTAGAGGCGTCCCTACAGACCCTGGTTCGATTCCAGGCTGTATCACAACCGGCCGTGATCGAGAGTCCCATAGGGAGGTGCACAATTGGCCCAGCGTTGTCCAGGTTAGGGTTTGGTCGGGGTGGGCCATCATTGTAAAATATGAATTTGTTCTTAACTGACTTGCCTAGTTAAATAAATAAATAATAAAACATTTTTAAAAATCTACTTGTTCAGTAATCAGGCCCTCAATGAGGTGTCTGAGGTGTTTGTCCAGGACTATAATGAAAAGTGTGTGTGTGTGTGTGTAGAAAGTATTCAGACCCCTTGACTTTTTTACATTACAGCCTTATTCTAAAATGGATTAAATAGTTTTTTTCTCATCAATCTACACACAATACCCCATATTGACATCACAATACCGTATAATGACAAGGCAAAGATATTTTTGCTAATTTATTAAGATATATTTAAAAAATCAATGACGTACATAATTATTGTGTGTTGAAGTACCTTTGGCAGCATTTACAGCCTCAAGTCTTCTTGGGTATGACGCTACAAGCTTGGCACATCTGAATTTGGGGAGTTTCTCCCATTCTTCTCTGCAGATCCTCTCAAGCTCTGTCAGGCTGGATGGGTAGTGTTGTTGCCCAGATATTTTCAGGTCTCTCCAGAGATGTTTTTATTGGGTTCGAGCCTGGGCTCTGGCTGGGCAACTCAAGGACATTCAGAGACTTGTCCCGAAGCCACTCATGCGTTGAGTGGCTGTGTGCTGTGCTTAGGGTCATTGTCCTGTTGGAAGGTGAACTTTCACCCCAGTCTGAGTTCCTGAGCGCTCTGGAGGAGGTTTTCAACATGGATCTCTGTACTTTGCTCCAATCTTCTTTGCCTCGATCCTGACTGGTCTCCCAGTCCCTGCCACTGAAAAACATGCCCATGACATGATGCTGCCACCACCATGCTTCACCGTGGGGATGGTGACAGGTTTCCTCCAGCCTTGATGCTTGGCATTCAGGCCAAAGGGTTCAAGATTGGTTTCATCAGACCAGAGAATATTTTCTCATGGTCAGAGTCCTTTTGGTGCCTTTCGGGTAACTCTGAGCGGGCTGTCATGTACCTTTTACAAAGGAGGGGCTTCCATCTCGCCACTCTACCATAAAGGCCTGATTGGTAGAGTGCTGTGGAGATGGCTGTCCTTCTGGAAGGTTCTCCCATCTCCACAGAGGAACTCTAGAGCACTCTGTCAGACAGACCATCGGGTTCTTGGTCACCTCCCTGACCAAGGCCCTTATCCCCCATTTGCTCAGTTTGGCTGGGTGGCCAGCTCTAGGAAGAGTCTTGGTGGTTCCAAACTTCTTTCATTTAAGAATGGAGGCCACTGTGCTCTTGGGGACCTTCATTGATGCAGAAATATTTTGGTACCCTTCCCCAGATCTGTGCCTCGACACAATCCTGTCTCAGAGCTCTATGGACAATTCCTTCGACCTCATGGCTTGGTTTTTGCCCCGACATGCACTGTCAACTGTGGGACCTTATATAGACAGGTGTGTGCCTTTCCAAATCATGTCCAGTCAATTGAATTTACCACAGGTGGACTCTAATCAAGTTGTAGAAACATCTCAAAGATGATCAATGGAAACCGGATCCACCTGAGCTCAATGTCAAGTCTCTTAGCAAAGATTTTATTTTTAATACATTTGCAGAAATGTCTAAACCTGTTTTCACTTTGTCATTATGGGGTATTGTGAGTACGGTAGATTGCTGAGGATTTCTTCCTTAATTTTAGAATAAGATAAAATGTGAAAGAAATCAAGGGGTCTGAATACTTCCAGAAGGCACTTTTTTGTGTGTGTGTGTGTGGTGTGTGTATCTTTGGTCTGTTGTTCTTTGGTCTGTTGTCTGTATCTGTGTCAGACACGCCACAGTCACACTATCTGTGTCAATGTGTGCTGTGCTTCTGGCACTCATCCAACAAGGATCAAAGATTACTGGGTTTACTCTGAGGTGAGCCATATTAGTTTAAAACATCCCTGACTTCTCCCTAAGCGCCCTTAATGCTCTCTCCCCTCCACACTGTAGAGAGGGAGAGAGAGAGAGCGGAGTCGGTATTGTCTGAAACATGGGCTCAGTTCAAATACAAATAGAAAAGCCTTCCTTCAAGGTAATCACTGACGACATGATTGAATTGAACTGCATTTAATTAATACAATCAATGTTAGTTTAGCTGAGGATCAGGGGTTCCTTCGAAGTAGGAAGGATGGACCATTCTGGTATTTGAGGGTATTGTTATTTCACTGTCTGCAAATAATTAAATTATTTCAAACCAAACCAGGTAAATTGATTCTCAAGCCTTTCTGTAACTTGATTTATTCGAAAGCATGAAAACCAAGAGACCACTGCAGCCCTCAAGGAATAGACTTATATATCACTGTTTTAAACCATTAAAGATCACATAACAATGGTTACGACACGTAACACAGATTAACTAGCACTGCCCATCTTTACTGGTCATTGAGTCCACTGAAGTCCTCATAACGCAGATCTCTGGGTAGACAAGGACTTAAAGGTACAGAAATCGCGACAACATTTCCTGGTTGCAGAAATTCTAATAGTTTGCCTAATTCCTGTTTATGTGACGAAACGAGCAGTCATTGTGTAGGGAATCATTGACGCAAAAACAAAACTTATGAACGGGAAGCATAGAAATAGAACAGATCTACCTCTTCTTAGACTTGCTTTCAATGAGAATGACAGATCTATAATTCAGATTCTACGTGAATTTGGTTGGGTCCCACAAAAAGTTACATATCATTTTTTAATGTACTTAATAAAAAAAGAACATGGCTACCTGACTTCACCTGGGTGTTCTTAGACTAGCCAGCTTGATAAAGAATAGGTTAAGTAATGCTGCATTAGGTAGGCATTGTAATCACTGTTACATCTCAGGGGGCATTTGAGGTGACAAAGAAAACCTATAGGGAGATGAGAGGAGATCAATGGTGCAGAGTGCTGGAGTTTGAATGTCATGTTGCAGAGACGAGAAAGGAATCTCCTATACGCATTTAGATTCAATGCAAGTTGAATTGAGCAGTACTGTATAGCTACTGTACTAGCTACTCCTAGTCTCCTACATAGTTTTTGCTCTTTCAATTGGAATATTTATGTCGCACCTTGCACATGTTCAGTTTGTGTAACTTCTTGTGTGTGGCGGTGGGGAACCTAATTATTATTGAGAAGTCAGGAGGGGGTTGGTGGCCAGAGCAAGGATTGAACCGACAATCCTATGCTTAGTAGGCCAATGCTCAGCCGACTACGCCACCAGAATCCTATGCTTAGTAGGACAATGCTCAGCCGACTACGCCACCAGAATCGGGAACATACTTTCTGACATACTCTGATTTAAACAACATGGCAGCTGAAGTACCCTCCTGCACATTGACATAGTAAGGGCTGTATGCCAACACGAAATGATGTACAGAGTATGTACAGAGTGTATATATATATCTCATCTCATTATATATATATACTCTGTACATCTCATTATATATATATATACTCTGTACATCTGTGTGTATATATATATATCTGTCATTATATATATATATATATATACACACTCTGTACATCTGTCATTATAAGCACTAGTAGAGTGGGGTAAGAGTACTTAGGATTAATCTTACCTTAATCTCAAATGAACTATTCTTAGGCTGGTCTCACTACTCAAGCCTCTTGACCCAGAAACCAACCTACAAAACCTTTTTAAGTTTACAAAACAAGATTGTGATTTTTATCAAACAGCTTGTGAATGCTGTAGTTAGTCTAGTATCTATAATTCTGTTGCAGGGTATTTGGCGTCCGTCGGGATTGATTTGTGGATGTTGAAGTGAATTTGATATACCTCCATTTATAACTATAGAAGATATTGTTACTGCCCTGGTCCTTTGGTTATCTTGCATTCAGTATGTTATCATATTTCATCATATTATTCTGATTTGCATTCTAACCAGAAGACAATATAGTATTTAATTGGCAATTATTAGAATTGTAAATCTCATATGAAGACAAACCCTGTGTATATACACTGCGTGTACAAAACATTAAGAACACCTTCCTAATATTAAGTTGTACCCCTTTATGCCCTCAGAACAGCCTCAATTCTTCGGGGCATGGGACTCTACAAGGTGTCAAGCGTTCCACAGGGATGCTGGCCCACGTTGACTCCAATGCCCTCCCACAGTTGTGTCAAGTTGGCTGGATGTCCTTGGGGTGGTGGACCATTCTAGATACACACAGGAAACTGTTGAAAGTGAAAAACCCAGCAATGTTGTAGTTCTTGAAACAAAAAAACGGTGCGTCTGGCACCTACTACCATACACCGTTCAAATGCACATATAGATTACCTTCAGGAAGTATTCACACCCACATGAATGACTTATTACATTTAGATTTGTTTTTGTCACTGGCCTATACACAATACCCTATAATGTGGAATTATGTGTTTAGATGTTGTTGTTTTTTTACAAATGTATTAAAAATAAAGCAGGAATGTCTTGTCAATAAGTATTCTCCTAAACTTATTTAAGCTTGCCATAAAAAAGGAGGTTGAAAACTTAATGACTTGAGACATTTCAGCTTTTTATTTCTTGGTACAATCTTGTCTAAATTCAGGTAAGTACACATGTAAACGAGGTGTGTCCCCCAAATGGCACCCTATTCCCTATATAGTGCACTACTTTTGACCAGAGCCCTGTAGGCCGTGAGAAAAGGAGTGGACTAGGTAAGGAAAAGGGTGTAATTTGCAAAACAGACAATGATGTGTAATGAGTACACTAGGAGTCAGAAAGAAAGTACAGGGAGTGAATTTAATAATGAATGAAACATGGAACAAAACAAGAAACACGAGTAGCGTACGGACATGAAACACAGAATTAATAACACCTGGGGAAAGAACCAAAGGGGTCGACAGATATAGGGGAGGAAATCAGAAAGATTATGGAGTCCAGGTGAGTCTCATGAAGTGCAGGTGCGCGTAATGATAGCTGCAGGTGCGCGTAATGATAGCGGCAGGTGTGCGTGATGATAGCGGCAGGTGCGCGTAAGGATAGCGGCAGGTGCGCGTAACGATAGCGGCAGGTGCGCGTAATGATAGTGGCAGGTGTGCGTAACGGTTCGTGAACTTGCAACGTTGAGCGCCGGGGAGCGAGAGTAGAAGTGACATGTTAGCTTTGCTGACAGTTTTGTTTATCCTCCCTTGTGTGACTGAGGAATGTCTTCTTCTTTAAATTTTAAGTGACATTTTTAATGCATAGCCTTTTATTAGAAGGGTACCTACATAGGGACTTTAACGCATTCATAACCCATAAGTAATGCATTCATAAACAGTACATCAGCATAACGTGTTACCCTGAAAGTATTACCCATTTATTCACGTTTAATCTGCTTGTTTCAATTACTATTTCTGTGCTTACTGATCCCTCAGACTTTCCTATGGGCCCTGGTCAAAAGTAGTGCGCTATGTAGGGAATTAGGGTGACATTTGGGATGCTGCTGCCTTCTGAGAATGAATGTCTGGTTTTGAGTTTTCTCTAAAAGGAAGTCGCAGAGTCCAACCTGTTTTGCTAAACCTACACAGTGTAGCTTTGTGTGCCAGACCCAATCTTTCCATTTAAATTAACTAACAGTACTGGAAAACATTTATTGGAAAGCTCAAAAAATGTGCAGTATTCATTGCGTTACACTGACATAGTGTGTTGTTGTTGTTGATAACCAAAGGAGTTTATGGATTTGAGTCAGGGGAGAGGTTATGCAATGGGTTAATCCACATATGTGATACCCTAGGCTACACATTGCAATAGGGGTGATGTGAAGGAATTGTGTGTGAGAGTGGTGTGTGTGAAAAGGTGTGTGTGTGTGAGAATGGTTTTCAATGTTTAAGAAACTAACATGCCTGGAGGTGTGTGTGTGTGTGTGTGTGTGTGTGTGTGTGTGTGTGTGTGTGTGAAAAGGTGTGTGTGTGTGTGAGAGTAGTTTTCAATGCTTAAGAAACTAACATGCCTGGAGGTGTGTGTGTGTGTGTGTGTGTGTGAGAGAGAGTGGTGTGTGTGAAAAGGTGTGTGTGTGAGTAGTTTTCAATGCTTAAGAAACTAACATGCCTGGAGGTGTGTGTGTGTGTGTGTGTGAGTGGTGTGTGTGAAAAGGTGTGTGTGTGTGAGAGTGGTTTTCAATGTTTAAGAAACTAACATGCCTGGAGGTGTGTGTGTGTGTGTGTGTGTGTGTGTGTGTGTGTGTGTGTGTGTGTGTGAAAAGGTGTGTGTGTGTGTGTGAGAGTAGTTTTCAATGCTTAAGAAACTAACATGCCTGGAGGTGTGTGTGTGAGAGAGAGTGGTGTGTGTGTGTGAGAGTAGTTTTCAATGCTTAAGAAACTAACATGCCTGGAGGTGTGTGTGTGTGTGTGTGTGTGTGTGTGTGTGTGTGTGTGTGTGAGAGTGGTGTGTGTGAAAAGGTGTGTGTGTGTGTGAGAGTGGTTTTAAGAAACTAACATGCCTGTGTGTGTGTGTGTGTGTGTGTGTGTGTGTGTACAGATTCCCTGGAGTGAAAGGTATTCATTGTGTGGGTGTTTTTTTTTGTGCATATGTGCATCAAAAACAGAAGTGCAGTATTGCAGAGGGCATTGCAACAACAGGAAGATACTTGATTAAATCAGATTTTGTAGAACTATTGAACAAATCGAAAGAAAGGGAGCATTTGATACCTTTTGTGACGATTTAAAAAAAAACATTTTTTAGCTGTTAGGTGGGAATGTGCGCTCCCACAACACATACATTATTTCTCAAGAATACTGACTTTCTATAGAAATTTCCTTGTGCAACGGCCTATACAGTAATGATGTACGGAAGGAATGTTTTCAACCAGGGGTTGGAACCTGTTCAGGGAACAGTTCAGGAAACAGGACAAAAACATTTTTCCTTTTTCTTCCAAAGAACAGAACCAGAACTACGAATGAAGGTGATCTATACTGTTCTGGAACAGAATCGTTATTTTATGAGCATGGTTGGGGTACATTCCAGGGCATTTTTTCCCCCCAGTCTCATAAAAAAAACTGCAACAAAGCATTTATGTAAAGCCCTCACTGTCACTCAAACGTATTCCAGTGACTACCTACATGGCAGTTGGACGTGTGTGTGTGTGTGTGTGTGCGCTACCTTCCCCTGCCCCTGAAGCATGCATAGTCTACTGTAGCTACTAATGTTACAGGCCTGATTCAGAGATTTTTAGAGAACAATGAATTAACCTTTTCAATGCTAGGTAAGGAAACTGCAGTTTTCACGTTTCACATTGGATTTATTCATTACAAAAAGGTAAGACGTGTTTTAATTTGATTTCTGGTGTCGCTCTGCACACACGAGCTTGTTAGTTAGCTAGCTAGTTAGCTAACTCTGGTCCTGCACTCAAACTCTAGGTGGCATTATGTGTAATGTAATGGAACTGGGCTAGCTCTGGTCCAACGTTAGGTAGCTCTGGTCCAACGTTAGGTAGCTCTGGTCCAACGTTAGGTAGCTCTGGTCCAACGTTAGGTAAGCCAAGTCTCTGAAGATCAAACATCTTCATAGAGCCGTTCCTCCGTAGGTATATTTCTGTGGGTCTAATTCCGATAACACATGTCATAACAAAGAGATGCCCAGCGCTCTCCTCACCTGCAAAATTTGTCGCATCTCGCACCCTACACTACACTTGTCTGTCCGATGCAGGTTCATAGCTTGCCCACTCCATAGCAAGCGGCTCTATCCATTGGTGAAGTAATTTTAATGTTGTTTAGAACAAACCCTAATAGGTTGAATGCATGATGTCATGTGACCAGAGACCCTTTGCTTAATGGCTTAAATACAGATATATATCTTACTAATGCCCTATTGCCCACAACTCAAATGAATTATAATGTAGTCCTTTGTATGTTTTTCCTTTCTTGCAGCTCCTCTTCAAGTATGACCTGGTAAGGTATGACATGGTACGAGATGAGCCAGTCAGGAACAGCCAGGGCTTCTGTCAACACGTTAACAAGGGTAATAACTCAAATAGTAGTAGTAGTACACGTTGTTGTTGGTGGTGTTGTAGTATTAGTACACGTTGTTGTTGGTGGTGTTGTAGTATTAGTACACGTTGTTGTTGTTGGTGGTGTTGTAGTATTAGTACACGTTGTTGTTGGTGGTGTTGTAGTATTAGTACACGTTGTTGTTGGTGGTGTTGTAGTATTAGTACACGTTGTTGTTGGTGGTGTTGTAGTATTAGTACACATTGTTGTTGTTGTTGGTGGTGTTGTAGTATTAGTACACGTTGTTGTTGGTGGTGTTGTAGTATTAGTAGTACTGTTTTTATTGGTTGCTCACAGTTGTATACTGAATTGTACTCCAATTTACAATCATAGATTTTATTATCCCATAATGGGGAAATTGGTTTGCCGCTGTTGTAGAAACAAACATAACAACATTGGTTCACGTCAGGCCTGTTTGTAACCAAAACACTTGAAACGCATTTGGCAAGGCATTGTTGTCGCCAGAGTATGGTTGGGGTGTGGTGATAGATTGGATGGAATTGAGACGGGAGAAATGTTGTTTTTAGTAGGTAATTGATTGACGGACCCTGTCAGTATGTTCGGACTTTTCTGTTGGACTGGGAGGCAAAAATGTAACAAAACCAATCGATATTTCCACCATGCATTGAGAGACGTTGGGTTGGCTAATGGCTGCTTTTTTTAGTGCTTTTGATAATTACACCCATATGGAAAAATATGTCAATATATCAAATGGCCTCCTTCTCAAGCACTCTCCTAAAAATGAAGGATATTGTCATGCTGTGCCAAAGGCATTCATGCTGTGCTATAGGCATTCATGCTGTGCTATAGGCATTCATGCTGTGCTATAGGCATTCATGCTGTGCTATAGGCATTCATGCTGTGCCAAAGGCATTCATGCTGTGCTATAGGCATTCATGCTGTGCTATAGGCATTCATGCTGTGCTATAGGCATTCATGCTGTGCTATAGGCATTCATGCTGTGCTATAGGCATTCATGCTGTGCTATAGGCATTCATGCTGTGCTATAGGCATTCATGCTGTGCTATAGGCATTCATGCTGTGCTATAGGCATTCATGCTGTGCTATAGGCCAATGTTGAACTGCGCTGCCGACTCTAGAATGTCAGGTCACATGGTTAGGAACAACTTCATGTGGGAATGATGGCAGACATTTAGAAAATTCTGACCAAACGATTTACTTTCCCCTTTGTGTGTCTTCTCCCTAGGTGAGACGGGTCTTCTCTTGTCCAAGATTGGCGCCTCCAGTCCCTTCTTTGGCTACGCGGGGAGCAAACAGCTGACCGAGAAGAAGTTGATGAGGAACGTGTTCGTGAAGGGAGACGCGTACTTCAACACTGGAGACCTCATGGCTGAAGATGCTGAGGACTTTATCTGTTTCAAGGACCGAGTGGGGGACACTTTCCGGTAGAGAATCTGAATTGACATGACCATGTTTTATCTGGGTTATTGTAATAGTTTACTCGCCTCGTGACCCAGTGGGCAAAATTTGGTTGAAGTGAGATGTAAATTTCAAAACAGTTTTGTCGTTGAAATTACAGTATAAGGGCCTCCCGGGTGGCGCAGTGGTTAAGGGCGCTGTACTGCAGCGCCAGCTGTGCTATCAGAGTCCCTGGGTTCGCGCCCAGGCTCTGTCGTAACCGGCCACGACCGGGAGGTCCGTAGGGCGACGCACAATTGGCCTAGCGTCATCCGGGTTAGGGAGGGGTTGGTCGGCAGGGATGTCCTTGTCTCATCGCACACCAGCGACTCCTGTGGCGGGCCGGGCGCAGTGAGCGCTAACCAAGGTTGCCAGGTACACAGTGTTTCCTCCGGCACATTGGTGCGGCTGGCTTCCAGGTTGGATGTGCGCTGTGTTAAGAAGCAGTACGGCTGGTTGGGTTGTGTATCGGAGGACGCATGACTTTCAACCTTCGTCTCTCCCGAGCCCGTACGGGAGTTGTAGCGATGAGACAAGATAGTAGCTACTAAACAATTGGACACCACGAACTTGGGGAGAAAAAGGGGTAAAAATTCACACACACAAAAAAAAAAGACGAAATTACAGTATATATATAGTATTACAGTACTTCAACCAGTTTTACTCACTGGGAAGGTGGACACTCACTGGGGGGGGTGGACACTCACTGGGAAGGTGGACACTCACTGGGAAGGTGGACACTCACTGGGAAGGTGGACACTCACTGGGAAGGTGGACACTCACTGGGAAGGTGGACACTCACTGGGAAGGTGGACACTCACTGGGAAGGTGGACACTCACTGGGAAGGTGGACACTCACTGGGGGGGGGGTGCCTCCTTTCTGACCAATGAGGTCATATTGAAAATACTTCAGTTAATTTAGGGGACACATTTTAAGGGACTTGTTTTCACTCACTCTTAGAGACAAATGTTCCCAGCCTCTTGTTGATGATTTATGATTTCAGGTGGAAGGGTGAAAACGTGGCAACAACAGAAGTGACGGAGGTGCTCGGACTGGTAGACTTTATCCAAGAGGCCAATGTCTATGGGGTGGAGATTCCAGGTACAGATATCCTGTCTCTGTCTGTGTACATGTTTGTGTCTATGTGTGGTGTACGTGTCTGTCTGTACGCCTCTATCTCTGTCTGTGTACATGTTGTGTCTATGTGTGGTGTACGTGTCTGTGTGTGTGTCTCTATCTGTGTGTGTGTCTATGTGTGGTGTACGTGTCTGTCTGTGTGTCTCTATCTGTGTGTGTGTCTATGTGTGGTGTCTGTCTGTGTGCGATCCCATTGCTATGCTTCTGCTTCATCAATCACACTGTGGTGGCATGAAAGATCTTGTGTTTGTAGAATAATTGTCCCCATTTTGAGATGAATGATTTATGTAATATTTCCAAGTAGACCATGCCACACAGTGGAAGATGTCATGGACTGTGTCCCAAATGGCACCATATTCCCTATATAGTGCACAACCTTACAGGCCTTGGTCAAAAGTAGTGCACTATATAAGGAATAGCGTGCCATATGGGACTCACTGTGCTCCCTGCCTAGAACTGAAGTGAAAGGCCTTTTGTCACGTCCATCTCGAATGAGGCACCCGTAATGAAAGGGGGTGAAATTGGAGTAACGCGAAGTGACTAATGGGGCACCATTTGTATTCACAGGAAATGAGGGAAGAGCCGGAATGGCCGCCATCATCGTGAGGCCTGAATGTGAGTTTAGCGGGAAGAAGCTATTTGACCACGTCCTCAATGATCTACCAGGCTATGCTCGTCCTCTCTTCATAAGGCTTCAGGTAAGGAACGTTTGACACATGGACTTCCTTGACATGATCTGATGAAGTAGAGGCAATTTTCTAATGTTCACTTTTTCCAGTGTTTTGATTTGTGGACTCTGTTTTTAAAATGTTTACTTAAGCTTCTCTTACCAAGGGTAGGACAGTAATTAGACAGGAATGAATAGATCATTGTTTGCTTATCTGTAAGTGATGTCAATGATTGATTGTAAAAGCGCTAAGAAATACTTTGTTATAGTGGTGGCCTCTTCTGGTCACATGTGTACACTACAGCACTGACAGGTCAATGTCATTGTAGAGAACGTTCCATTTTTAAATTGTATTTATTATGGACCCCCATTAGCTGCTGCCTAAGCAGCTAAATCTAATTGTACTGCTTCCCGTCAGTTACTTGATGTGGAATAGAGTTCCATGTAGTCATGGCTCTATGTAGTACTGTGCGTCTCCCATAGTCTGTTCTGGACTTGGGGACTGTGAAGAGACCTCTTGTGGCATGTCTTGTGGGTTATGCATGGGTGTCTGAGCTGTGTGCCAGTAGTTTTAGACAGACAGCTCGGTGCATTCAACATGTCAATACCTCTCATAAATAAAAGTAGTGATGAAGTCAATCTCTCCTCCACTTTCAACCAGGAGAGATTGACGTGCATATTATTAATATTAGCCCTCTGTGTACATCCAAGGGCCAGCCGTGCTGCCCTGTTCTGAGGGCAATTTTCCTAAGTCCTTTTTTGTGGCAACTGACCACACGACTGAACAGTAGTCAAGGTGCAACAAAACTAGGGTCTGTAGGACCTGCCTTGTTGATAGAGTTGTTAAGAAGGCAGAGCATCGCTTTATTATAGACAGACTTCTCCCCATCTTAGCTACTACTGCATCAATATGTTTTAACCATGACAGTTTACAATCTAGGGTTACTCCAAGCAGTTTAGTCATCTCAATTTCCACATTATTTATTACAAGATTTAGTTGGGGTTTAGTGACTGTTTTGTTCCAATTACAATGCTTTTAGTTTTAGAAATATTTAGGGCTAACTTATTCGTTGCCACCCACTCTGAAACTAACTGTAGCTCTTTGTTGAGTGTTGTAGTCATTTCAGTCACTGTAGTAGCTGATGTGTATAGTGTTGAGTCATATGCATACATAGAAACTCTGGTTTTACTCAGTCAGTGGCATGTCGTTAGTAAAAATGTAAAAAAGCAAGGGGCCTAAACAGCTACCCTGGGGAATTCCTGATTCTAACTGGATTATATTTGATAGGCTTCCATTAAAGTACACCCTCTGTGTTCTGTTAGACAAGTAACTCTTTATCCACGTTATAGCAGGGGGTGTAAAGCCATAACACATGTTTTTCCAGCAGCAGACTATGATCAATAATGTCAAAGGCTGCACTGAAGTCTAACAAGACAGCCCCCACAATAATTTTATAATCAATTTCTCTCAGCGAATCATCAGTCATTTGTGTAAGTGCTGTGCTTGTTGAGTGTCCTTCCCCATAAGCGTACTGAAATTCTGTTGTCAATTTGTTTACTGTAAAATAGCATTGTATCTGGTCAAACACAATTTTGCCCAGAAGTTTAATAAGGGTTGGTAACAGGCTGATTGGTTGGCTATTTGAGCCAGTAAAGGGGGCTTTACTATTCTTGGGTAGTGGAATGACTTTAGCTTCCCTCCAGGCCTGAGGGCACACACTTTCTAGTAGGCTTAGATCGAATATGTGTCAAATAGGAGTGGCAATATCATACCTGCTATTATCCTCAGTAATTTTCATCTAGATTGTCAGACCCTGGTGGCTTGTCTTTGTTTTTAGACAACAATAATTTTTTCACCTCTTCCACACTTGACTTTACGAAATTCAAAAGTACAATTCTTGTCTTTCATAATTTGGTCAGATATACTTGAATGTGTAGTGTCAGCGTTTGTTGCTGGCATGTCATCCCTAAGTTTGCTTATCTTGCCAATGAAAAAGTCATTAAAGTAGTTTGCAATATCAGTGGGCTTTGTGATGAATGAGCCATCTGATTCAATAATTGAAGGAACCGAGTTGGCTTTTTTCCCAAAAATTTCATTTAAGGTGCCGCAAAGCTTTTTTTCTATCATTCTTTATGTAATGTATCTTTGTTTCATAGTGTCGTTTTTTAACATTTTGTTTAGTCACATGCTTTCTCAGTTTGCAGTAAGTTTGCCAGTCAGTTGGCCTGCCAGACTTATTTGCCATACCTTTTGCCTCATCCCTCTCAACAAAATCATTTTTCAATTGCTCATCAATCCAAGGGTACTGAACAGTTTTTAGTCATTTTCTTAATGGGTACATGCTTATTAGTAACTGGAATAAGCAATTTCATAAATGCGTCAAGTGCAGCTTCCTCATTACACACCACAGACCAGCAAATATTCTTTACATCATCAACATATGAATCACTACAAAACGTCTTGTATGACCTCTTAAACACTATATTAGGCCCAGTCTCTGGAACTTTGGTTTTCCTAGCTATGGCTACTATATTGTGATCACTACATCCTATGAATTTGGATACTGCTTTAAAGCAAATATCTGCAGCATTAGTAAAAAAGTGATCAATACATGTTGATGATTTCATTCCTGTGCTGTTTTTAACTACCCTGGTAGGTTGATTGAAAACCTGATCCAGGTTGCAGGCACTGGTTACAGTTTGAAGTTTTTTTTCCTGAGTGGGCAGCTTGATGATAGCCAGTCAATATTTAAATCACCCAGAAAATATACTTCCATGCAGATCTAGGGTCAATTCCATTGTGAAAGTTAACTTCTGTTTGGGTCATTGAAAAATAATCCTACAACCAGAAAATACAGATCAGAATATGGAATAATGGGGCGGCAGGGTAGCCTAGTGGTTAGAGTGTTGGACTAGTAACTGGAATGTTGCAAGTTCAAACCCCCGAGCTGACAAGGTACAAATCTGTTGTTCTGCCCCTGAACAGGCAGTTAACCCACTGTTCCTAGGCCATCATTGAAAATAAGAATTTGTTCTTAATTAACTGACTTGCCTAGTTAAATAAAGGCAAAATAAAAAAATGAAAGAGTACCATCACATCTTCTACTTCTATGTTGTAGGAATCAATGGAGATGACGGGAACCTTCAAGCAGCAGAAATTCAATCTAGTGAAGAGTGGATTCAACCCTTCAACAATCTGCGGCCCTCTCTATTTCCTGGATTTCTCCGAGAAAAGCTACGTTCCCCTCACGAACACGCTGTACAGCAGCATTTTGGCTGGCGAGCGGAAGCTATAGTGGTTAACCGTAGCTAAAACCACCAACCCATTTGGTTCACTGAGACGGTGGCAGCATAGTTGTGCCGTTTCGAAGAGGGACCGAGAGACCGTCAATTGGGTCTATTCCTAATTGTGTATAATGTATGAAATTGTGTCGTATGAGTGGTCGGGATCAACAGAGTGGGTTAATGATGAATAGGGGGGGGGGGGTCAGTCTTATATTGATGGGGGTGTAAATTGTGCCTCATCTGATTTTATTATTATTTTTACTTTAAAAAATTTCTGTTTTCCTCTCTGGCTTCCAGATCTATTGTCAAGACCGTTCAGCTGAGAAGGCTAAATTGACTTGAGACCAGTGAACCTCAACAATCAGCACTTCCACTGTCCGTCTGTGCCATTTTTAATTTGCGGATGGGGTGTCATAAAGTGTCACTAGTTCCTCGTTGAAATAAAGACGAATGGCAGACTAAATAGAGGCGTCGTGTGTTTTGAGGCACCGATGACCACATTCTGGCCACCCAAAATTCTTCGTTCTGACCTACTACACTAACCAACGTAGATATGAACTTTTAATATCAGAAACGGTCCATACGCTTTGCTACAAATAGTAGTAATTATTTTTTAAATTTTAATTGTATTTATTTTATACATATAGTTAAGGCTCATAATTTAAACCAAAGTAGGTGCGCTTCACAAAAGTAAATTTGTTAGGTGTCGTCCAGTAACTGTGTTGAGAGAGTACAGTCCACTGGCACAGCACTAGTTTATTAAGGGCATCATGCACTATTTCTTGTTTTCAACAGTTTGCCAGTTAGTCATTATCATCTTGTGTTACTCTGAGATGTAACCAGACCCAGGTCCAAGTAGTCTTTATTTCCTTACTTGTACTTTTGTACCTGTTCCAGTGATTCCATTGTACGACCACCTCAAGAAAACAAGTACTATTTGAACCCGGGGGTCTGAATGTGATGCAAAGTGATTATATTTACTGTCAAATGACAGCTGAGAAGTTTGTCAGGGATTCTTTTAAGGGTCCAATTCAGTCAAACCAGTGTTTGCCTTATCCCCTCAATAAAATAACAATGTGGTACTGTAAAATACTAGCCTGAGGGCCATTCTGTTGGTGCTATCATGCCAACTCCTTGTCAGCCAATGTCATGCCAATACTTGTCATATTTGACTTGCAATGGAGTTGGCAAGAGCACAAACAGGTCTGAGACCAGGCTATAGAAGGAGACAACAGATCTGGGACCAGGCTATAGGAGGAGACAACAGATCTGGGACCAGGCTATAGGGGAGACAACAGATCTGGGACCAGGCTATAGGAGGAGACAACAGATCTGGGACCAGGCTATAGGAGGAGACAAACGATCTGGGACCAGGCTACAGGAGGAGACAATAGATCTGGGACCAGGCTATAGAAGGAGACAACGGGTCTGAGACCAGGCTAGTAAAAGAACAAGCAAGCCACCTCTTATAAGTAGATGCTCCTAGCTTTGTAATTAGGCATCTGGGTAGTTGGCCTCATTTATGCAGTATCTCTACTTACTAAGGCATGTTTGAGGCTAAGGCAGGTTTGACTGAATTCAGCCCTTTGTTTAAGAGTTTTCTATGTATAGGTATTGTTAATTTGTACAGCTATTTGAACTATGTTTTGGTGAAGAAGACTATAGTTTACAATGTCAAATGTTGAATTCATTGAGATGATCAAGTCCCTATGATTAATCTAGCTGGGACTATAATATAATTGTCATATAATTTAAGCACAATGAATGATTGCAATGAAGTTATTTTGCGCAGTGTGTGAAAATCTGCGATTTTTAGGTTGTCTGATACCTCTTGTTTTGATTTCCTGTTTGGACAGCCAAACACATTTATTTCACTTTGATTATTTAAAATGTTGAATATTTGGTCAAATGGTGTTTAAACAGCATTTGTTGTTTATCATTTTAATTTGATAGTATTTAATTTGGGTGAATGTGTGTCTAGTGCTTGTGTGCCCAATACATCAACACTTTCAAATGCAGATTTCAGAGTTATATGGACCACCATTTTCAACTTTTCCTTCAGACACTTATAGTGATACTAGTGCCACCAGATTCAATTTCCTTATACAAATTCAATAGCATTACATTTCCTTATACAAATTCAATAGCATTACATTTCCTTATACAAATTCAATAGCATTACATTTCCTTATACAAATTCAATAGCATTACATTTCCTTATACAAATTCAATAGCATTACATTTCCTTATACAAATTCAATAGCATTACATTTCCTTATACAAATTCAATAGGATTCAATTTCCTTATACAAATTCAATAGCATTACATTTCCTTATACAAATTCAATAGCATTACATTTCCTTATACAAATTCAATAGCATTACATTTCCTTATACAAATTCAATAGGATTCAATTTCCTTATACAAATTCAATAGCATTACATTTCCTTATACAAATTCAATAGCATTCAATTTCCTTATACAAATTCAATAGCATTACATTTCCTTATACAAATTCAATAGCATTACATTTCCTTATACAAATTCAATAGCATTACATTTCCTTATACAAATTCAATAGGATTCAATTTCCTTATACAAATTCAATAGCATTACATTTCCTTATACAAATTCAATAGCATTACATTTCCTTATACAAATTCAATAGCATTACATTTCCTTATACAAATTCAATAGCATTACATTTCCTTATACAAATTCAATAGGATTCAATTTCCTTATACGAATTCAAAATTATTCAATTCAGATTCAATTTCTGGTGTCATTTGTCATCTTTGCTTTTACCCGAAACCCATCTTTCCAAAATGGAAAATATGCCTGTACATTTTGAAGTAACAGCTAGGGTCTTAGGGCTACAACAGTAAATAGTCAGAGTGATCTGACAGTCCTGTTAATGTCAGTGTGTGTAAAAGCTATAACACTACTTAACACTGAAAGTTATGTTGAATGCATTACGATGTGGTTTATAATGCATTATAAAACATGTTATAATCATGTATGACCCCTCCCCCCTTTGATAAAGTCTTACCTCATAATGATCATCTCAAATTTCAGTCAGTTGAAAACATGATACATAGAGAGACGTATTACAGGCTTTTAAAACAAGACTGATGCTTTCTTACAACAGGTAATAAAGTGTTGTAGCTGCTTCAAGTGGTACTAGTTATACCACCTGTTGTGTTGATTCTCTCAGGGTACTTTTACTGTGTGCACTGGGAAGACCTTGCAAGCTGTAGGGTTTTTAACCCATTGAGGTCTAACAGTATATGTACTGTATTTGTGTTTTCCATTGTCATCATTGAAGCCTTCATTAACAGTTCTTTAGAACACATATTTAGCCTAGCTGATTATGGGAATAGTCTGTGCCATTGTGAATATGATATGGAAGAATTATTAAAAGTTTTAAAAAATGACGAGTGTGTGGTTTTACCTGTACTGTGATTATTAGTAATGTGTTTTTTATTTTATTTTTAATGTAGAACTGTGGTTAGCACATTTATTTAGAAACAGATGACATCATTTGAGGGCCCACAATAACTATTTAATCTCTTTTTCGTTTTGTTAGTCTTCATTGAATCAGACATGGGTAGCTAAATTTAGCCTGGTCAAATGTGCTCTTGCCAATTACATTGCTGTCATTGTTTTGGCATGACTGCACAAACGGACTGGCACTCAGACTATAGAAAATGACCAAGTGGTCTGAAGTATGACAATCTGTACCGAAGCATCTTGATATGGGCTAGCCTATTCACTGATTGGTTGAATATTAGAGGTGGCAGACAGACCGCAGATAAACATGCAGACAATACACTTTCATCAACCCAGATTAGAGAATGGGAACGGTCATAGAAGACAGATTAGAGAACGGAACGGTCATAGAAGACAGAACAGCACTTCTTAATTTGAAGTTTTTTAGAACACTGCATAAGGTGTAAATGTTTACCCTAGTGACCAGTGTTTCCCAACTCCAGTCCTCCAGTAACCCCAACAGTATACATTATGTAGGTCAGTGTTTCCCAGTCCTCCAGTAACCCCAACAGTACACATTATGTAGGGCAGTGTTTCCCAACTCCAGTCCTCCAGTAACCCCAACAGTACACATTATGGAGGGCAGTGTTCCCAGTCCTCCAGTAACCCCAACAGTATACATTATGTAGGTCAGTGTTTCCCAGTCCTCCAGTAACCCCAACAGTACACATTATGTAGGGCAGTGTTTCCCAGTCCTCCAGTAACCCCAACAGTACACAATATGTAGGGCAGTGTTTCCCAACTCCAGTCCTCCAGTAACCCCAACAGCACACATTATGTAGGGCAGTGTTTCCCAGTCCTCCAGTAACCCCAACAGTACACATTATGTAGGGCAGTGTTTCCCAGTCCTCCAGTAACCCCAACAGTATACATTATGTAGGTCAGTGTTTCCCAGTCCTCCAGTAACCCCAACAGTACACATTATGTAGGGCAGTGTTTCCCAGTCCTCCAGTAACCCCAACAGTACACAATATGTAGGGCAGTGTTTCCCAACTCCAGTCCTCCAGTAACCCCAACAGCACACATTATGTAGGGCAGTGTTTCCCAGTCCTCCAGTAACCCCAACAGTACACATTATGTAGGGCAGTGTTTCCCAGTCCTCCAGTAACCCCAACAGCACACATTATGTAGGTCAGTGTTTCCCAGTCCTCCAGTAACCCCAACAGTACACATTATGTAGGGCAGTGTTTCCCAGTCCTCCAGTAACCCCAACAGCACACATTATGTAGGTCAGTGTTTCCCAGTCCTCCAGTAACCCCAACAGTACACATATGTAGGGCAGTGTTTCCCAGTCCTCCAGTAACCCCAACAGTACACATTATGTAGGGCAGTGTTTCCCAACTCCAGTCCTCCAGTAACCCCAACAGTACACATTATGTAGGGCAGTGTTTCCCAGTCCTCCAGTAACCCCAACAGTACACATTATGTAGGGCAGTGTTTCCCAGTCCTCCAGTAACCCCAACAGTACATATTATGTAGGGCAGTGTTTCCCAGTCCTCCAGTAACCCCAACAGTACACATTATGTAGGGCAGTGTTTCCCAGTCCTCCAGTAACCCCAACAGTACACATTATGTAGGGCAGTGTTTCCCAACTCCAGTCCTCCAGTAACCCCAACAGTACACATTATGTAGGGCAGTGTTTCCCAGTCCTCCAGTAACCCCAAAAGTACACATTATGTAGGGCAGTGTTTCCCAGTCCTCCAGTAACCACAACAGTACACATTATGTAGGGCAGTGTTTCCCAGTCCTCCAGTAACCCCAACAGTACACATTTTTGTTGTAACCCTGGACAAGCACACCTGCTTTAACTTATCAACTAATCATCAAGCGGTCAATGAGTTGGATTGAAAATACAACGAATTGTGTTAAGTAAAATTATCCTCTTGGGAAATGGTTAGATATTACTGTGAGCCTACAATAATGTCACATGCAAATTCAGATAAAATTCAACTGATTTTGAGGAAGGAAAACAAAATAAAATTAAAGGAAAACATTCGATAACTCAATAGTATAAGTTTGAGCCATATTCAGCGCAAGAGGACAACATAATAACACAACGTCGCAGATAGAAATGGAATGTATAGGCCTGACACTAGGCTACTCTTCCGGTCTACAATACACACCTATCTGTTCTACCGATCGCTTTTCCAGATTCTGCACAGTTGCGCCCTCTCTGAATGACCCACGCGTCTGTACGCATTCAGACGACACAGCTCCTGGAATCATGGCGGACGGTCACAGCAACAACAATCACGTCCCTGTTTTGCTTTCATTTTCGGCGTTTTCGCGGCCGTCCTCTGTGCCTGTTGGTTCTGGATATGAAGTGCTCATTCAAAAGTTTTTGTCAATCTACGGACGCCAGATTGACCTCCATCGTAAATTCATGATTCAATTGTATTCGGACGAGTGGGCACAGTACATTGATTTGCCGAAAGGATTCATCATATCTGAGAAATGCAAGCTACGATTTGTACCTTTGGAAACGGATGTAAGATTCTACCGTTTCGTTTTTTCATTGCAAATGTTGTATATAATGATGCACATTATCGCCACAAAAAGTCAAAACCTACTAGTTACAGTACTTTGACAAATTGAATTGGTTTCATAGAGACAGAGTTGAAAACGGTTCACCCCAATACTTTGTAGCTTGGCCTACTTGTCAGTCATACGGTCGCTGTCACAAATGCCCAATTTCTTGTAGGCTACATGTTTGTCCCAAAATGGTAAAGAGAAATACTAGCTACCATCCAACATACATTACAGTATTTAATTTAGGTTGCCATATTTCATATTTATTAAATGTACATTGAATTAGTTTACATAATTAGAAAGTCTGTACTGTACAGTAGGTGTTAGTGACGAGATGCTTGGAAATGATCAACTTGGTGTAATTATTTATTTAACGTAATTTTTCTACTGTAAAAATCGAAGCCTTGGAGTCTACTAATATAACTTTCTACATAAGTTACTGTATACGGGAAATGAATCATTTTATTTGGCTACAGTAGGCTATTTTACCAATACACCCTATTTAGTGTGAACTGGCCAAAACAAACGTAGACGTGTATCATTATCACTAAGGTATATGTGTATCACTAATACAGTAGTAGCCTGAGCTAAATAATCATACAAAATGCATAATATTTGCTTTTGAGTAGCAGGGCTACCAACAATATTGCCTAAAAAATGACATGCAGAAGTTGCCAATTTTTTATTTATTTTTACCCCGTTTTCTCCCCAAGTTCGTGGTATCCAATTGTTTAGTAGCTACTATCTTGTCTCATCACTACAACTCCCGTACGGGCTCGGCAGAGACGAAGGTTGAAAGTCATGCGTCCTCCGATACACAACCCAACCAAGCCGCACTGCTTCTTAACACAGCGACATCCAACCCGGAAGCCAGCAGCACCAATGTGTCGGAGGAAACACCGTGCACCTGGCAACCTTGGTTAGCGCGCACTGCGCCCGGCCCGCCACAGGAGTCGCTGGTGCGCGATGAGACAAGGATATCCCTACCGGTCAACCCCTCCCTAACCCAGACGACGCTAGGCTAATTGTGCCTCGCCCCACGGACCTCCCGGTCGCTGCCGGTTGCCGGTTACGGCAGAGCCTGGGCTGGCGCTGCAGTACAGCGCCCTTAACCACTGCGCCATGTCACTACAACGCTAGACATCACTACTGGGACAAGCCAATTTAGCCAATAACCCTAACCCTACCATAGCAACGCTCTACACCATTTCATAGCAACGCTCTACACCATTTCATAGCAACGCTCTACACCATTTCATAGCAACGCTCTACACCATTTCATAGCAACGCTCTACCCATTTCATAGCAACGCTCTACCCATTTCATAGCAACGCTCTACCCATTTCATAGCAACGCTCTACCCATTTCATAGCAACGCTCTACCCATTTCATAGCAACATAGCAACGCTACCCATTTCATAGCAACGCTCTACCCATTTCATAGCAACGCTCTACCCATTTCATTTCACCCATTTCATAGCAACGCAACGCTCTACCCATTTCAAAGCAACGCTCTACACCATTTCATAGCAACGCTCTACCCATTTCATAGCAACGCTCTACACCATTTCATAGCAACGCGCTACACCATTTCAAAGCAACGCTCTACCCATTTCATAGCAACGCTCTACCCATTTCATACCCATTTCATAGCAACGCTCTACACCATTTCATAGCAACGCTCTACACCATTTCATAGCAACGCGCTACCCATTTCAAAGCAACTCTCTATGGCAGCCATATTTGGTGTATGGATTTTGAGTAATTTATGCTAATCAGAATTCATAATTCAGTCTTTCTCAGTGGCACTTTTCAACAACCAATGCGCCACTCGGGCTTCCGAGTAAAATGAAGTCAATTTACGATAAATACTTATTTCTCCTCAAAGACTAAGCAGTCAACTAAGCTCAGTCATTGATAATGTAGACTAAATATAAAACTATGATGACAAAACCATAAATCATCCTATTGTTTTATATTCAGGTGACAGTACTGGGGAACCTGATCCCTGCCACCACGGTTTTCTTCTGCTGTGACATGCAGGAAAGATTCCGCCCAGCTATCAAGTACTTCGGTGACATCATCAGTGTGGGACAGAGACTGGTAAATTGACCCCCTTTTCATACGCCCTTGTTAATATACATTTAAGCAATATTTGTGTACAGTACAAGCCAAAAGTTTGGACACAGCTACTCATTCCAGGGTTTTTCTTTATTTTTACTATGTTCTACATTGTAGAATAATAGTGAAGACATCAAAACTATGAAATAACACACATGGAATCATGTAGTAACCAAAAAAGTGTTAAACAAATGAAAATATATTTTATATTTGAGATTATTCAAAGTAGCCACACTTTGCCTTGATGACAGCTTTGCACACTGCATCCTGACAAAATAAATAGTGAGTCTATCACAAAAATGAAAATAAATGTCAAGAAAACTGTAGGCAGTTAGACCATCATTTTTCGTTATCGCACGTCAGAGGCATGGAAAAATGGGCAAATGGACATGAAAATGGGTGGTGTGCCTGCAGCCTGTTCTCAGAGCATTTCATATGATTCTGTACGTAAACCCAGGGCAATGCATTTAGTATGATATAGCACATTTCGTATGGTATGTATTCATGTGTGGATGTCCATCAACCATTTCATATGATAGGCTATTTTATGAATTACAATTTGTATTATATGTTGCACATTCGCAAAACGTACAATATGTTACGAATTTGCTAAACGTACTATATGTTACGAATTCTAGCTAGGTGTCTTGACGTTAGTTAGCAATAACAGAATTTAAAATGCCAAGAGTGTGCAAAGATGTCAAGGCAAAGGGTGCCTACTTTGATGAATATAAAATATATTTAAATATCTTTAACACTTTTTTTGATTACTTCCATGTGTTATTTCATAGTTTTGATGTCTTCACTATTATTCTACAACGTAGAAAATAGTATAAAATAAAGAAAAACCCTTGAATGAGTAGGTGTGTCCAAACTTTTGGCCTGTACTGTAAATATACACTACCATTCAAAAGTCACTTAGAAATGTCCTTGTTTTTGAAAGAAAAACACTTTTTTTTTGTCCATTTAAAATAACATCAAATTGATCAGAAATACAGTGTAGACATTGTTAATGTTGTAAATGACTATTGTAGCTGGAAACGGCAGATTTAAAAATAAATAATGGAATATCTACATAGGCGTACAGATGCCCATTATCAGCAACCATCACTCCTGTGCTCCAATGGCACGTTGTGTTAGCTAATCCAAGTTTATCATTTTAAAAAGGCTAATTGATCGTTAGAAAACCCTTTTGTAATTATGTTAGCACAGCTGAAAACTGTTGTCCTGATTAAAGAAGCAATAAAACTGGCCTTCTTTAGACTAGTTGAGTATCTGGAACATCAGCATTTGTGGGTTCGATTACAGGCTCAAAATGGCCAGAAACAAATAACTTTCTTCTGAAACTCGTCAGTCTATTCTTGTTCTGAGAAATTAAGGCTAATCCATGAGGAGAAATTGTCAAGAAACTGAAGATCTCGTACAACACTGTGTACTACTCCCTTCACAGAACAGTGCAAACTGTCCCTAACCAGAATAGAATGAGGAGTGGGAGGCCCCGGTGCAGAACTGAGCAAGAGGACAAGTGCATTAGAGTGTCTAGTTGGAGAAACAGACGCCTCACAAGTCCTCAACTGGCAGCTTCATTAAATAGTACTCGCAAAACACCAGTCTCAACGTGAACAGTGAAGAGGCGACTCCGGGATGCTGGCCACCATTTGCGCACAGATTAATAGATCATGCTGCTATTTAGCAGTAGACTAGGCAGAATTGCAAAGAAAAAAGCATAATAATAATAATTTACATTTCCTGTTGCTGCAGGATTAATTTCCTGCTTTTGAAAACTTGCTCAAATTAAGATTCTACATCTGTATATGACATGTATATATTCCCCTCTCTCCCTCCATCCCCTCTACTGTGTAGCTTCAGGGGGCTCGTATCCTGGGGATCCCCGTCATCGTGTCGGAGCAGTACCCCAAAGGCCTGGGTAGCACGGTGCAGGAGATGGACCTTACTGGAGCCAGGCTGGTGTTCCCTAAGACCAAGTTCTCCATGGTGCTGCCTGAGGCTGAGGCAGCCCTGGCCGACCTGCCGGGGGTCCGCAGCGTGGTGCTGTTCGGGGTGGAGGTAAGGTTCAGAGAGAGGGACACTGTCCTTGAATTGCAAGTTGACTCCCAGACTGTACACCGTTTGCACTTGTGGAGATAGGAGAGGGTGTGATAGCTGTAGGGAAAGATGGAGCTCCCACCATATTGCTTACACCAATGGTTCCCAACCTTTGTTGAACTGTGGCACACCTCAAAGGGATAAAACATTCGGCTGCACACCTAACATTTCCCTTTTAAATTATTTAGTGGTAATGACCTCCATCTGATCAATACTTTTTTTTTTTAAAGAAGAAAATTAAATAGTGTTAATTTGAAATATATTGATAGTTTTCATATACTGAACAAAAATATAAATGCAACATGTAAAGTGTTGGTCCCATGGTTCAAGAGCTGAAGTAAAAGATCCCCAAAAATGTTCCATATGCACAAGAAGCTTATTTCTCTCAAAATTTGGGCACAAATGTGTTGACATCCCTGTTAGTGAGCATTTCTCCTTTGCCAAGATAATCCATCCACCTGACAGGTGTGGCATATCAAGAAGCTGATTAAACAGAATGGTCATTACACAGGTGCACCTTGTGCCGAGGACAATAAAAGGCCACTCTAAAATGTGCAGTTTTGTTACACAACATAATGCCACAGATGCCTCAAGTTTTGAGGGAGCGTGTAATTGGCATGCTGACTGCAGGAATGTCCACCAGGGCTATTGCCAGAGAATTGAATGTTGATTTCTCTACCATAAGCCGCCTCCAACATCATTTTAGAGAATTTGGCAGTACTTCCAACTGTCCTCACAACCACAGACCATGTGTAAGCACGCCAGCCCAGGGGAAAAACTCATTCTGATTACCTGGGCCTGGCTCCTCAGTGGGTGGGGAGTCAGATACTGTATATAGCCTCGCTTCTGTTATTTTTCACTGTCTTTTTACTGTTGTTTCATTTCTTTACCTACCTATTGTTCACCTAATACCTTTATTGCACTATTGGTTAGAGCCTGTAAGTAAGCATTTCACTATAAGGTGCACCTGTTGTATTCAGCATTTCACTGTAAGGTGGACCTGTAGTATTCAGCATTTCACTGTAAGGTCTACCTACACCTGTTGTATTCAGCGCACGTGACAAATAAACTTGGATTTGATTTGATTGATATCCAATCTGCCAAAATGTACTCTCATTGTATAGGGGGAGACTGTCTTACACGTTGCCGCCATCTAGGGGTGTAGTTTAGTGGTACAGTTGATTTGGACAACAGAGGGTGAAATCCCAGTACAGTACAATTAGAACGTATGCACTTAAAAACCAAAGACATGTCCTTTATTAGTAGCCATTTTGTCATCCGGACTTTGAACATAGCTCTTCCTGTATGTAACCCAGAGCTCCTGTGTTGTCTGTCTCAGACCCATGTGTGCATCCAGCAGACAGCCCTAGACCTGCTAGCGAGGGGTTTCGAGGTGCACATGGTGGCAGACTCCACCTCATCCCGTAGCATGATGGACAGAATGTTTGCACTGGAGGTAAGTATCATATTTTCATGTATTTATTTAAATGTATATTTTCATTTATTTATTTTTTACCTTCTTTTTTTTATTTTTATAAACTAGGCAAGTCCG